>NC_084564.2:1712500-1915000 GCF_033978685.3 Nerophis lumbriciformis
ATAATGCATCAAAATACATTTTATTACCAATTTATGTATATTTAGGCCTGATCTTTACCACAGCACCCCAGCCATTTAACATTTACTGTATGGTTAATAACCCATTTAATGCAAATCTTTCAAAATAAAAACAACTGACATAATTGTATCAAATGACCATTAAAAGGGTTTTTAAAAAATGACATATTCTCTATTTTTATTTCGGACTGAAGTTGATCGAGGGATCTGAGAGAAAAAAGTAGAAAAAAATAAGAAGCCAAAGTACTTTTTTGTCCTTTAGCTACTCCATGGCTTTAAAAATAAGTAGTTCCCAGAGAGTTAAATATGTAAGAAAATTATTTTGAGTACTTTTTTGGCACCGACTGAATCCTTCCGGTCCTATTGGGCATTCATTTACATAAAGTCCAACGCTGGCATGTTACGGTACCTGTGTGACGTCACGCCAGGTTGCACTTTGGCGATCACTCCAGCAGAACTGAGAGCGGACTCAGCCAAACTACCTCTAATTAATGTTGTACATTTCAATGCCAACAAAGCAATTGACTCAATAAATACTCCAACATAAGTAAAGTAAGGCTCCACTAACTTGATGCTAATATAAATAGGTTTTGCTATTGACATGCTAGTAATTAGCATTAACAATTTTACATGGCGATTTCAACACCTCCAAATGTGTTAATGAAAACTACAACTAAGATTAGGGATGTCCCGATCCAGGTTTTTGCACTTCCGATCCGATACCGATATTGTTTTTGCACTTCCGATCCGATTCCGATACTGACCGATACCGATACTGACCGATACTGGCCTATCCGAGCATGTATTAAAGTTTAAAGTTATTTAGCCTACTTAGTTGTCAGAATCATGTTGAAAAGGGTTTTAGTACTCTTGATAACAACTAGCCAGCTGAATTAGGGGAGTTTGAATAATACACAATGGTTGGTAACAAGAAACTGACCTGTTTATTCAAGGATAAACACAAAATAGACAAAATTATACATGACAAACAGAAATGGCATCATTGAACTAGGGCTGGGCGATATGGCCTTTTTTTAATATTGCGATATTTTAAGGCCCTATTGCGATACACAATATATATCTCGATATTTTGCCTTAGCCTTGAATGAACACTTGATGCATATAATCACAGCAGTATGATGATTCTATGTGTCTACATTAAAACATTCTTCTTCATACTGCATTAATATATGCTACTTTTAAACTGTCATGCAGAGAAGGAAATCACAACAACAAAAAAATCACTAATTTTTTCATACGGTGTTGATGTGGAAATGTTTGCTTCTGCATTTTGATGGTGTGGACGTGTGGCACCGAATGGAGATAAGCGTCTCGACAGACGTCACAGTATTTGAACAATGATGACGAAAACTGTTTTCTCTGTCGTGTCCGTGTGTCGAAAATTGTTATGCGCTTATTTTTTTATTTGATATTGTGCGTGGCATAGATTTGCCGTGCGCAGAGGACGCTTGAGCAGGCGCGCACCTTAGCGGCTGCGCTAGCATCACAGCTAACGTTAGCCATGCTGCTACCTCTCTGCTGGGAGAGGGCGTATACGTATGTGACGTATGACGTGACAGTATGTGACGTATGTCGTGACAGTATGTGATGTGTGTAAGAAGGTGCGCTCGCTGTCTGTGAGAGGGAGACACAGGAAAGAGTGATAAGAGCCTGTCGTGTAATGCCAGCAGCTAAAAGCAACTGCGTGAGAATCCACAGACCTGTGGATGTGTTGAAGGTGTGCTGGAAAATGCGGAACGGAAATTAGGGAGCAGCAGAAAGGTGGAATGTATTATTTAAATCGGTGCGTTGGAAAACACGGACCGGAGTTTTTTTTAAACTGGATCTGGATCGGCATTTTCCCATGCCTTGCCGATACACATTTTTTTGCAAATATCGGCGGCCGATCCGATCCAAATATCGGATCGGGACATCCCTAACTAAGATGCTGGTCTGTAATAAGTACTATACTTACAGTATTAACACCTTTTAGGGCCCAACAAAAGACTAGACAGCAAAGACTGAATCAACCAACACACCATAAACTATGTCCTGGACTTGCAACTGTAATTTAGACTTAAATGTGATAATAAAACGAGATATAACAACTTGACAGTAGTTATCATAATCAGCTCATTTTTAAATGTTGCAATAAAAATTCCATTTTTATTATCAAAAACAATTCATATTTACCGAAAGTACCAAAAATGGGCGGGAATTTTTACCGTATCGGTTCGAATGTGAACAGTACCTATCCTTAATTGGCGGTAGCGATGGGTCCGGCAACACCGATGAATCGGCGCATGCGTCGAGCTCATAGAGCGAAACCCTGTGTCGGTGCGCGTACCGCTTTTAGAAAGTCACGTGACCGATCATGAGCTGTTTTGGTCACGTGACCGATACGCCAACTGTGTCGCACTGACGCCTCCTCTGTGCCCTGTGAGCGGCTCTTTTCTACAGCCGGAGAAATAATAACTAAGAGAAATCGTCTAAAATGTAATACGTCGGAAAAACTTTTTTTAAATTTTTTTTAATAAAAATTTTAAAAAATTAAATTAAAACAATTCCCAGTCCACAATCATCCACAACACGTTCTCTTAGATTTCCATGTTATGATACATGTTCACATTATTTATTGACTGTATCTAAAAAAGATAAAAGTATATTTTTATTTAAATGAAGATATGAAATAATCCTAAATGAAATACAATGACTTGGTTTATATTATTGTATATACTAGGGCAGGGGTCACCAACGCGGTGCCCGCGGTCACCAGGTAGCCCGTAAGGACCAGATCAGTCGCCCGCTGGCCTGTTCTAAAAATAGCTCAAAGAGCAGCACTTACCAGTGAGCTGCCTCTATTTTTTAAATTGTATTTATTTACTAGCAAGCTGGTCTTGCTCTGCTCGACATTTTTAATTCTAAAAGAGACAAAACTCAAATAGAATTTGAAAATCCAAGAAAATATTTTAAAGACTTGGTCTTCACTTGGAATAAGCGGTAGAAAATGGATGGATGGATGGGTCTTCACTTGTTTAAATAAATTCATTTATTTTTTTTTACTTTGCTTCTTATTACTTTTAGAAATACAATTTTAGAGAAAAAATACAACCTTAAAAATGATTTTAGGATTTTTAAACAAATATGCCTTTTTACCTTTTAAATTTCTTCCTCTTCTTTCCTGACAATTTAAATCAATGTTCAAGTAATTTTTTTCCTTTTTTTTATTGTAAAGAATAATAAATATTTTAGCTTCTGGTTTTTCGACGAAGAATATTTGTGAAATATTTCTTCAAACTTACTATGATTAAAATTCAAAAAAATTATTCTGGCAAATCTAGAAAATCTGTAGAATCAAATTTAAATCTTATTTCAAAGTATTTTGAATTTCTTTTAAAAAATTTTGTCCTGGAAAATCTAGAAGAAATACTGATTTGTCTTTGTTAGAAATATAGCTTGGTCCAATTTGTTAAATATTCTAACAAAGTGCAGATTGGATTTTAACCAATTTAAAACATGTCATCAAAATTCTAAAAATGATCTTAATCAGGAAAAATTACTAATGATGTTCCATAAATTATTTTTTAAATTTTTTCAAAAAGATTCAAATTAGCTAGTTTTTGTCGGTTGAATTTTGAATTTTAAAGAGTTGAAATTGAAGATAAACTATGTTTCAAAATGTTATTTTAATTTTTTTTGTGTTTTCTCCTCTTTTAAACCGTTCAATTAAGTGTTTTTTTCATCATTTATTCTCTACAAAAAAACCTTCCGTAAAAGGAAAATAAAAATGAAGACGGAATGACAGACAGAAATACCCATTTTTTTTTACATATATAAATTTATTTAGCTATTCTTGTTTAAATCACACTTACATGTAACAAAAAATTGTATTTATTTACTAGCAAGCTGGTCTCGCTTTGCTCGACATTTTTAATTCTAAAAGAGACAAAACTCAAATAGAATTTGAAAATCCAAGAAAATATTTTAAAGACTTGGTCTTCACTTGGAATAAGCGGTAGAAAATGGATGGATGGATGGGTCTTCACTTGTTTAAATAAATTCATTTATTTTTTTACTTTGCTTCTTATTACTTTTAGAAATACAATTTTAGAGAAAAAATACAACCTTAAAAATGATTTTAGGATTTTTAAACAAATATACCTTTTTACCTTTTAAATTTCTTCCTCTTCTTTCTTGACAATTTAAATCAATGTTCAAGTAATTTGTTTTCTTTTTTTCATTGTAAAGAATAATAAATATTTTAGCTTCTGGTTTTTCGACGAAAAATATTTGTGAAATATTTCTTCAAACTTACTATGATTAAAATTCCAAAAAATTATTCTGGCAAATCTAGAAAATCTGTAGAATCAAATTTAAATCTTATTTCAAAGTATTTTGAATTTCTTTTAAAATTTTTGTTCTGGAAAATCTAGAAGAAATACTGATTTGTCTTTGTTAGAAATATAGCTTGGTCCAATTTGTTAAATATTCTAACAAAGTGCAGATTGGATTTTAACCAATTTAAAACATGTCATCAAAATTCTAAAAATGATCTTAATCAGGAAAAATTACTAATGATGTTCCATAAATTATTTTTTAAATTTTTTCAAAAAGATTCAAATTAGCTAGTTTTTGTCGGTTGAATTTTGAATTTTAAAGAGTTGAAATTGAAGATAAACTATGTTTCAAAATGTTATTTTAATTTTTTTTGTGTTTTCTCCTCTTTTAAACCGTTCAATTAAGTGTTTTTTTCATCATTTATTCTCTACAAAAAAACCTTCCGTAAAAGGAAAAAAAAATGTACGACGGAATGACAGACAGAAATACCCATTTTTTTTTACATATATAAATTTATTTAGCTATTCTTGTTTAAATCACACTTACATGTAACAAAAAATTGTATTTATTTACTAGCAAGCTGGTCTCGCTCTGCTCGACATTTTTAATTCTAAAAGAGACAAAACGCAAATAGAATTTGAAAATCCAAGAAAATATTTTAAAGACTTGGTCTTCACTTGGAATAAGCGGTAGAAAATGGATGGATGGATGGGTCTTCACTTGTTTAAATAAATTCATTTATTTTTTACTTTGCTTCTTATTACTTTTAGAAATACAATTTTAGAGAAAAAATACAACCTTAAAAATGATTTTAGGATTTTTAAACAAATATACCTTTTTACCTTTTAAATTTCTTCCTCTTCTTTCCTGACAATTTAAGTCAATGTTCAAGTAATTTTTTTCCTTTTTTTATTGTAAAGAATAATAAATATTTTAGCTTCTGGTTTTTCGACGAAGAATATTTGCGAAATATTTCTTCAAACTTACTATGATTAAAATTCAAAAAAATTATTCTGGCAAATCTAGAAAATCTGTAGAATCAAATTTAAATCTTATTTCAAAGTATTTTGAATTTCTTTTAAAATTTTTGTTCTGGAAAATCTAGAAGAAATACTGATTCGTCTTTGTTAGAAATATAGCTTGGTCCAATTTGTTAAATATTCTAACAAAGTGCAGATTGGATTTTAACCAATTTAAAACATGTCATCAAAATTCTAAAATTGATCTTAATCAGGAAAAATTACTAATGATGTTCCATAAATTATTTTTTAAATTTTTTCAAAAAGATTCAAATTAGCTAGTTTTTGTCGGTTGAATTTTGAATTTTAAAGAGTTGAAATTGAAGATAAACTATGTTTCAAAATGTTATTTTAATTTTTTTTGTGTTTTCTCCTCTTTTAAACCGTTCAATTAAGTGTTTTTTTCATCATTTATTCTCTACAAAAAAACCTTCCGTAAAAGGAAAAAAAAATGTACGACGGAATGACAGACAGAAATACCCATTTTTTTTACATATATAAATTTATTTAGCTATTCTTGTTTGAATCACACTTACATGTAACAAAAAATTGTATTTATTTACTAGCAAGCTGGTCTCGCTTTGCTCGACATTTTTAATTCTAGAAGAGACAAAACTCAAATAGAATTTGAAAATCCAAGAAAATATTTTAAAGACTTGGTCTGCACTTGGAATAAGCGGTAGAAAATGGATGGATGGATGGGTCTTCACTTGTTTGAATAAATTAATTTATTTTTTCTACTTTGCTTCTTATTACTTTTAGAAATACAATTTTAGAGAAAAAATACAACCTTAAAAATGATTTTAGGATTTTTAAACAAATATACCTTTTTACCTTTTAAATTTCTTCCTCTTCTTTCCTGACAATTTAAGTCAATGTTCAAGTAATTTTTTTCCTTTTTTTATTGTAAAGAATAATAAATATTTTAGCTTCTGTTTTTTCGACGAAGAATATTTGTGAAATATTTTTTCAAACTTACTATGATTAAAATTGAAAAAAATTATTCTGGCAAATCTAGAAAATCTGTAGAATCAAATTTAAATCATATTTCAAAGTATTTTGAATTTCTTTTAAAATTTTTGTTCTGGAAAATCTAGAAGAAATACTGATTCGTCTTTGTTAGAAATATAGCTTGGTCCAATTTGTTAAATATTCTAACAAAGTGCAGATTGGATTTTAACCAATTTAAAACATGTCATCAAAATTCTAAAAATGATCTTAATCAGGAAAAATTACTAATGATGTTCCATAAATTATTTTTTAAATTTTTTCAAAAAGATTCAAATTAGCTAGTTTTTGTCGGTTGAATTTTGAATTTTAAAGAGTTGAAATTGAAGATAAACTATGTTTCAAAATGTTATTTTAATTTTTTTTGTGTTTTCTCCTCTTTTAAACCGTTCAATTAAGTGTTTTTTTCATCATTTATTCTCTACAAAAAAACCTTCCGTAAAAGGAAAAAAAAATGTACGACGGAATGACAGACAGAAATACCCTTTTTTTTTTACATATATAAATTTATTTAGCTATTCTTGTTTAAATCACACTTACATGTAACAAAAAATTGTATTGATTTACTAGCAAGCTGGTCTCGCTTTGCTCGACATTTTTAATTCTAAAAGAGACAAAACTCAAATAGAATTTGAAAATCCAAGAAAATATTTTAAAGACTTGGTCTTCACTTGGAATAAGCGGTAGGAAATGGATGGATGGATGGGTCTTCACTTGTTTAAATAAATTAATTTTTTTTTTTTTACTTTGCTTCTTATTACTTTTAGAAATACAATTTTAGAGAAAAAATACAACCTTAAAAATGATTTTAGGATTTTTAAACAAATATACCTTTTTACCTTTTAAATTTCTTCCTCTTCTTTCCTGACAATTTAAATCAATGTTCAAGTAATTTTTTTCCTTTTTTTATTGTAAAGAATAATAAATATTTTAGCTTCTGGTTTTTCGACGAAGAATATTTGCGAAATATTTCTTCAAACTTACTGTGATTAAAATTCAAAAAAATTATTCTGGCAAATCTAGAAAATCTGTAGAATCAAATTTAAATCTTATTTCAAAGTATTTTGAATTTCTTTTAAAAAATTTTGTCCTGGAAAATCTAGAAGAAATACTGATTTGTCTTTGTTAGAAATATAGCTTGGTCCAATTTGTTAAATATTCTAACAAAGTGCAGATTGGATTTTAACCAATTTAAAACATGTCATCAAAATTCTAAAATGTATCTTAATCAGGAAAAATTACTAATGATGTTCCATAAATTATTTTTTAAATTTTTTCAAAAAGATTCAAATTAGCTAGTTTTTGTCGGTTGAATTTTGAATTTTAAAGAGTTGAAATTGAAGATAAACTATGTTTCAAAATGTTATTTTAATTTTTTTTTGTGTTTTCTCCTCTTTTAAACCGTTCAATTAAGTGTTTTTTTCATCATTTATTCTCTACAAAAAAACCTTCCGTAAAAGGAAAAAAAAAATGTACGACGGAATGACAGACAGAAATACACATTTTTTTTACATATATAAATTTATTTAGCTATTCTTGTTTAAATCACACTTACATGTAACAAAAAATTGTATTTATTTACTAGCAAGCTGGTCTCGCTCTGCTCGACATTTTTAATTCTAAAAGAGACAAAACTCAAATAGAATTTGAAAATCCAAGAAAATATTTTAAAGACTTGGTCTTCACTTGGAATAAGCGGTAGAAAATGGATGGATGGATGGGTCTTCACTTGTTTAAATAAATTCATTTATTTTTTTACTTTGCTTCTTATTACTTTTAGAAATACAATTTTAGAGAAAAAATACAACCTTAAAAATGATTTTAGGATTTTTAAACAAATATACCTTTTTACCTTTTAAATTTCTTCCTCTTCTTTCTTGACAATTTAAATCAATGTTCAAGTAATTTGTTTTCTTTTTTTCATTGTAAAGAATAATAAATATTTTAGCTTCTGGTTTTTCGACGAAAAATATTTGTGAAATATTTCTTCAAACTTACTATGATTAAAATTCCAAAAAATTATTCTGGCAAATCTAGAAAATCTGTAGAATCAAATTTAAATCTTATTTCAAAGTATTTTGAATTTCTTTTAAAATTTTTGTTCTGGAAAATCTAGAAGAAATACTGATTTGTCTTTGTTAGAAATATAGCTTGGTCCAATTTGTTAAATATTCTAACAAAGTGCAGATTGGATTTTAACCAATTTAAAACATGTCATCAAAATTCTAAAAATGATCTTAATCAGGAAAAATTACTAATGATGTTCCATAAATTATTTTTTAAATTTTTTCAAAAAGATTCAAATTAGCTAGTTTTTGTCGGTTGAATTTTGAATTTTAAAGAGTTGAAATTGAAGATAAACTATGTTTCAAAATGTTATTTTAATTTTTTTTGTGTTTTCTCCTCTTTTAAACCGTTCAATTAAGTGTTTTTTTCATCATTTATTCTCTACAAAAAAACCTTCCGTAAAAGGAAAAAAAAATGTACGACGGAATGACAGACAGAAATACCCATTTTTTTTTACATATATAAATTTATTTAGCTATTCTTGTTTAAATCACACTTACATGTAACAAAAAATTGTATTTATTTACTAGCAAGCTGGTCTCGCTCTGCTCGACATTTTTAATTCTAAAAGAGACAAAACTCAAATAGAATTTGAAAATCCAAGAAAATATTTTAAAGACTTGGTCTTCACTTGGAATAAGTGGTAGAAAATGGATGGATGGATGGGTCTTCACTTGTTTAAATAAATTCATTTATTTTTTTTTACTTTGCTTCTTATTACTTTTAGAAATACAATTTTAGAGAAAAAATACAACCTTAAAAATGATTTTAGGATTTTTAAACAAATATACCTTTTTACCTTTTAAATGTCTTCCTCTTCTTTCCTGACAATTTAAATCAATGTTCAAGTAATTTTTTTTCTTTTTTTTTATTGTAAAGAATAATAAATATTTTAGCTTCTGGTTTTTCGACGAAGAATATTTGCGAAATATTTCTTCAAACTTACTATGATTAAAATTTTAAAAAATTATTCTGGCAAATCTAGAAAATCTGTAGAATCAAATTTAAATCTTATTTCAAAGTATTTTGAATTTCTTTTAAAAATTTTTGTTCTGGAAAATCTAGAAGAAATACTAATTCGTCTTTGTTAGAAATATAGCTTGGTCCAATTTGTTAAATATTCTAACAAAGTGCAGATTGGATTTTAACCAATTTAAAACATGTCATCAAAATTCTAAAATGTATCTTAATCAGGAAAAATTACTAATGATGTTCCATAAATTCTTTTTTAAATTTTTTTCAAAAAGATTCAAATTAGCTAGTTTTTCTCTTCTTTTTGTCGGTTGAATTTTGAATTTTAAAGAGTCGAAATTGAAAATTTTATTTTAATTTTTTTCGTGTTTTCTCCTCTTTTAAACCGTTCAATTAAGTGTTTTTTTTTCAGCATTTATCCTCTACAAAAAACCTTCCGTAAAAGGAAAAAAAAAAATGTACGACGGAATGACAGACAGAAATACCCATTTTTTTATATATATAAATGTATTTATTTAGCTATTCTTGTTTAAATCACACTTACGTGTAACTTACAAATGACAATATATTTATTTATTTAAGTGTGTATCAAACTGGTAGCCCTTCGCATTAATCAGTACCCAAGAAGTAGTTTTTGGTTTCAAAAAGGTTGGTGACCCCTGTACTAGGGCATCAAATCAGTGTCAGTTGAGTCGGTCCATAGGTTGCCTGTAGGGATTTTTAATGTCCAGCAGATGTCAGTATTTAGTGACACAGTATCGACACAGTATCAATACAGTTTGGCAATGTGTCGAAACGCTTCATGACGCCTCATCAACCCGTCACTAATTGGCGGTATATATCAACAAGTATTTTCCATTTCTGCACAGGCGATCTTCCTCTGACGGAGAAATACTCGGTGACAGAGAACATGCTGAAAGGACGAGCCATCTCCAAACACGACCTGGGACATTTCTTCGTCAAGTGTCTGTCCACCAGCGAGTGGGACAGCAAGACCGTGGGCGTGTGGGGGGACTCCATGTAGTGCCGCGAGTTGCTCGGCTTCCTCTCACAAATTATACATCACAATAACGCTTTTGTTCACTATAATTCTGATCAAGACAACATTGTATTGGGACACATTTCAAATAGGTACCAAAGCTTTTAACCAAACAATGTTTTGTTTTGTGATTTAAAAAAGAATATATAATACTAATATTATAAAAAATGTGTGAGTTGTCCAATTTATTCGAACAACAATGCAGATATACTTCTTGCCTACATAAGAACAAACATAGCTACAGTTGTCCTTGCTACATCGCTAATATTTTGGCGTAATTACATCACAGATTTGTTTTTTTAAGCATATTGTACATATTTTTGGCATGAAGTATGTGTTAAATTCAGAGTTATTTATGGGTTATGTTCTGGATTGGCAGACCGGGGTGGTGGTTCCTCTCTTTAAGAAGGGGAACCGGAGGGTGTGTTCTAACTATCGTGGGATCACACTCCTCAGCCTTCCCGGTAAGGTCTATTCAGGTGTACTGGAGAGGAGGCTACGCCGGATGGTCGAACCTCGGATTCAGGAGGAACAGTGTGGTTTTCGTCCTGGTCGTGGAACTGTGGACCAGCTCTATACTCTGGGCAGGGTCCTTGAGGGTGCATGGGAGTTTGCCCAACCAGTCTACATGTGTTTTGTGGACTTGGAGAAGGCATTGGACCGTGTCCCTCGGGAAGTCCTGTGGGGAGTGCTCAGAGAGTATGGGTATCTGATTTTGGCAGTCCACTCCCTGTATGATCAGTGTCAGAGCTTGGTCCGCATTGCCGGCAGTAAGTCGGACACGTTTCCAGTGAGGGTTGGACTCCGCCAAGGCTGCCCTTTGTCACCCATTCTGTTCTGAACTTTTATGGACAGAATTTCTAGGCGCAGTCAAGGCGTTGAGGGGATCTGGTTTGGTGGCTGCAGGATTAGGTCTCTGCTTTTTGCAGATGATGTGGTCCTGATGGCTTCATCTGGCCAGGATCTCCAGCTCTCGCTGGATCGGTTCGCAGTCGAGTGTGAAACGACTGGGATGAGAATCAGCACCTCCAAGTCCGAGTCCATGGTTCTCGCCCGGAAAAGGGTGGAATGCCATCTTCGGGTTGGGGAGGAGATCTTGCCCCAAGTGGAGGAGTTCAAGTACCTGGGAGTCTTGTTCACGAGTGAGGGAAGAGTGGATGGTGAGATCGACAGGCGGATCGGTGCGGCGTCTTCAGTAATGCGGACGCTGTATCGATCCGTTGTGGTGAAGAAGGAGCTGAGCCGGAAGGCAAAGCTCTCGATTTACCGGTCGATCTACGTTCCCATCCTCACCTATGGTCATGAGCTTTGGGTTATGACCGAAAGGACAAGATCACGGGTACAAGCGGCCGAAATGAGTTTCCTCCGCCGGGTGGCGGGGCTCTCCCTTAGAGATAGGGTGAGAAGCTCTGTCATCCGGGGGGAGCTCAAAGTAAAGCCGCTGCTCCTCCACATGGAGAGGAGCCAGATGAGGTGGTTCGGGCATCTGGTCAGGATGCCACCCGATCGCCTCCCTCGGGAGGTTTTTAGGGCACGTCCGACTGGTAGGAGGCCACGGGGAAGACCCAGGACACGTTGGGAAGACTATGTCTCCCGGCTGGCCTGGGAACGCCTCGGGATCCCCCGGGAGGAGCTGGACGAAGTGGCTGGGGAGAGGGAAGTCTGGGCTTCCCTGCTTAGGCTGCTGCCCCCGCGACCCGACCTCGGATAAGCGGAAGAAGATGGATGGATGGATGGATGTTTTACAGTGCAGTAGTTGTCCTATTTTCTATTGTTATACTGTGTGATCAAGCGGCATTTTCACTTCGGGGTTTCGGGTAAACACCGCTAACGGCAATAGCGGCTAATCTTGACACGCAATGCTAATAACACTGCTAATGTTCGGAACTGCGACTGTTGTATTTGTAGAACAACTTAGACCCGTGATTTCTGCCATTTCTAATTACCCGGGATGTGACAAGGTATTTATATGTCGTAGCAATGAAAGGATCCTCCAGGCTACCGGTGAGTAATTTATAGCCTGATTTTAGCTAATTATTATGCTAATAATTGTTATTTATGTTTATACCAGAGCTCTTATGTTTAATAACTCATTTAGAAGGTTGTAAACAGTTTATGTATGCTCTTTGAAAATATTCCGATTTATTAATGATAATCCTACTTCGCGGAAAATCATTTACCACGATCAACCCTGGAAACAATTGGCAACGAGTGTAAAGCAGTGGTCCCCAACCTTTTTGTAACTGTGGACCGGTCAACGCTCGAAAATTTGTCCCACAGACCGGGGGGGGGGGGGGGGGGGGGGGTTATTTTATTTTATTTGTCATAAAAAAATACAATCATGTGTGCTTACGGACTGTATCCCTACAGACTGTATTGATCTATATTGATATATAATGTAGGAACCAGAAATATTAATAACAGAATGACTGAATTAAAAAAAAATATATATATATATATATTAGAGATGCGCGACCGCGGAGTCCGCGGATTATCCGCGTATCGGGCGGATGAAATTTTAAAAAATTAGATTTTATCAGCGGGTCGGGTCGGGTCGGGCGATTGAAATTAAAAAAAATTAGATTTTAAATAGATTCAGGCGGGTGGCAGTTAAACCAATTGGTAAATATATATACATAGTTAAATGTTGTTACCCACATACGAAAAACGAGCAGGCACCTGCTGCATATGCCACAACAGAAAAAGAAAAGAAAAGAGATGGACACTTTTACGGAGCGGAGAAGGCCCCTGACGCCTCGCCGGGGTCCGGGACCGAGGCCCCTTCCCCCGAGAGGGCCCCACCGGGAGCCGTAGCTGAGGCGATCCGCGAGAAGGGCCCGACGCACGTCCAGGGTCACCACCGCACCGACACCCCGCCTCGTCCGCCTTCGCCGCGGCCGGCGTCACGCGCAGCAGGTAAGCAGCTTACCTGCCCGCCACCCCCGTGGCCGGGGGCTCGTAACAGGGGTCACTCCGCGCGCTCCGCCCGCGCAGCTTACCTGCCCGCCACCCCTGTTGCCGGGGGCGCGTAACCGGGGGCGCGTAACAGGGGTCACTCCGCGCGCAGTGCGCTCACGAAAGGGGTGGGGCTCACCCTGGTTGATATAGACAGCAGCTAGGACGGTGGCCATGGAAGTTGGAACCCGCTAAGGAGTGTGTAACAACCCACCTGCCGAATCAACTAGCCCTGAAAATGGATGGCGCTGGAGCGTCGGGCCCATATACCCGGCTGTCGCCGGCAGTGAGACGCGCTTGGAGGTGCGCTCAGCGCGGCTCCCATATGATTGCGCACTGGTGTGCGTCTGGGTCGTGACAGCGTGGCACGCGAATGTCTGTGCTGCGTTGGATCAGTCTCCTTTCTTTAACAGGCAAAAGCTTTATAACCTCACTAATGCCTTGCATCGTCTATATTAGATATATAACAACGGGCGGGTGCGGGCGGATGGCGGGCGGATGCAGTTCTGATCAAATGTTAGATCGGGTGGATTGCGGATGGTTGACGACTTTCTGATGCGGTTGCGGATGAAATAATTGCCTATCCGCGCATCTCTAATATATATATATTTTTTTTTTAATTTTTTATTTTTTTTAATTTTATTTCTTGTCGTTATTTCTTCACGTCCATTAATGCGTTACACGTTAAGAAATTTAAAAAAAAAATATATATATATATATTTATTTATTTTTTTCACGTCCATTAATGCGTTACACGTTAAGAAATTAAAAAAATAAATAAATAAATAAATATATATATATATATATATATATATATATATATATATATATATATATATTTATTTATTTTTTTTATTTCTTAACGTGTAACGCATTAATGGACGTGAAGAAATAACGACAAGAAATAAAATAAAATTAAAAAAAAAAAAAATATATATATATATATATATATATTTTTTAAATTTCATTTTATTTCTTGTGCGGCCCGGTACCAATCGATCCACGGACCACTGGTGTAAAGTAATGAGATGAACCCAAATTGACACTTTTCTGAATGGAACATAAAACTTCTCAGAGCGCCATGAAGATTACGGTCACTTGGCTTCTTTCATAAGACCCGTTTTATTTTGTGGTGAGTCATTTCATTTTTTTAGGTTCTGGCTACGTCATTAAATCATGTTGTGCAACTCCCGCCATTATATATATATAAAAAAAAATACGGCCAGGAAGAAGGCGGAGTCACAGTTAACGGAAATCCAAGAGTCGTACCTTCAAACTAAAACTAGTGTCCAAAGAGTGAGTTCACTCATAGTTTAAAACAAACTGGCTATCATTTAACACAGAAACAAACGCACGAATTAAATAAACTAACTCAGTCTGTGGGCTAATATTGCTTAGTGCTTAACTAATATATCTTGTTTTTAACCTTTAAGGCGTTGAGTGTTTTATTTTGAAGGCTCTTTTAGGAAGCTAGTTTTATGTTAAACATCCGGTGTCGCCGTCAGCCTACTTTCCCCCCTCTAAAGTTGACTGTGATTGGCTCGTTGACTGTAATGTGGCAAAGGTCGAGTAGTGGAATTTAAAGCAAAAATAGTAAACTTTGACAACCACCCGCGTGACTTCGTGACGATTATTACTTTTATATCAGGTGAGTTACCTTAACATTTTACGTTGTGTACACTTAACAGACGGAATGTTCCCCCCCCCCTTGAGTCAACGTGTAAAAAGTGCATTGATCGCTACAGCTTTCCACAGTTAACTGCTTCTCTTGTTGTTACTTTGTTACAGTTCGCGATTAATTATGCTAAATTTGTTAATATTCTGCCACGATGAAGCGGGTGGAAGTTCTCATGGATGATGTCATCGTGTTGGAATTACAACTACTCATCGTACATGTTAAATAACGCTCTAGTAAATTAATGACAT
This sequence comes from Nerophis lumbriciformis, assembly GCF_033978685.3. Classification (NCBI taxonomy): domain Eukaryota; kingdom Metazoa; phylum Chordata; class Actinopteri; order Syngnathiformes; family Syngnathidae; genus Nerophis; species Nerophis lumbriciformis. The sequence continues at coordinate 1,727,843 of NC_084564.2, forward strand.
AAAATCGTATCCATGTTGTGTTCGTGCAATTGTGGGTTTAAGTGCTCAAATAACTGCTTTTTGTCATTAAAAAAAAGTGCACACTAAAGGCATGTTTGGCTAAAACTACATTACCCATGATGCACTTTACCACTTAGCCAATCACAGACGTTTCTAGCGGTTAGCTCAAATCATCACAGGCGGGAGAAGGACGGACGTAGTTTGAAGTATTTAAACTTTAAACAACTGGAAGACTTTTTTTTTTTTTTCTTACGTCAAACTTTGCTTCACGACAAAATATTACATTTGAATGAGCAAATCGGGAAGACTTTGGACGCCAGATCGGAGCAGCAGTTGGAGTCGCCGAGGAGAAACTCTTCAACAAACAGGTCAACTTTGCAACGGTTTTAAAGGCTATCTTTATAGCTCTATATTCTTAATATAATCTTATAATGGCACCTTGTCTTTAAAACATTTGTTAGTTGAAACATTCCAAGTAGTTTAGTGTGTATTCTACTTCCTTTAACGACCGCTGTTCCCTCCAAGATAAAAGCAACGTTTCAAGTCGACGCGTTAGTGTAACTACATTAACATCCACAGTTTTAAAATAAAACACACGAACAAACCTGAAAAAAAGGTTCCTTCTTAGGTGTTCTCCAAAAAAAGATACTTTCAACATCAGCGCGGGGGAGGGGCTTCTTTAGCTAGCGCTGTTATTAGCCTTCGCTAGCAACAGCAGGTGAAGTGACGGTAAGCTTTATAAAGTGTTTCTTAACAAAAAGTTACATCGTGTACACACAAGACACGTCCATTAATGCGTTACACGTTGAACTGTGGCGTTTAAAACAGGAATGGCGGCGTTTAGGCTACTCGACCGGTGATGCTTTTGGCCGCCATCTTGAAACAGACTTCGGGTTTCTTCGTCTTTCCGAGTCGTTTTCCGAAACCTCCCGGCCGGCTGTGACGTAGTATGCCAGCAAGGCGGGTGTTTTAAGCGATCAAAAATCTTCATAAGTTTTAGAAACCTTAATAATGATTTTTTTAACTTATCTACTTGAGACCATACTAGTTTAACAAATAACCACATTGGGACTTATATATTTTTACTCCAGTCGGATTTCCACTGGATGCGAAACGTCGTCGCCATGGCGGCGGACTCTCCGTTTTTAATTAGGTCAATGTGTCCGTTTCCACCTCCATGTCGGTGCCATTTGGCATTCCAGTGCTAAATGTTATGTTCTTTTAGCCCATACTTGCCAACCTTGAGACCTCCGATTTCGGGAGGTGGGGGTGGGGGCGTGGTTAAGATATATATATATATATATATATATATATATATATATATATATAAGAAATACTTGACTTTCAGTGAATTCTAGCTATATATATATTAGAGATGCGCGGATAGGCATCCGCAACCGCATCAGAAAGTCGTCAACCATCCGCAATTCACCCGATCTAACATTTGATCAGAACCGCACCCGCCCGTTGTTATATATCTAATATAGACGATGCAAGGCATTAGTGAGGTTATAAAGCTTTTGCCTGTTAAAGAAAGGAGAATGATCCAATGCAGCACAGACATTTGCGTGCCACGCTGTCACGGCCCAGACGCACACCAGTGCGCAATCATATGGGAGCCGCGCTGAGCGCACCTCCAAGCGCGTCTTGCTGCCGGCGACGGCAGGGTATATGGGCCCGACGCTCCAGCGCCATCCATTTTCAGGGCTAGTTGATTCGGCAGGTGGGTTGTTACACACTCCTTAGCGGGTTCCAACTTCCATGGCCACCGTCCTGCTGTCTATATCAACCAGGGTGAGCCCCACCCCTTTCGTGAGCGCACTGCGCGCGGAGTTAAAGCTTTTGCCTGTTAAAGAAAGGAGACTGATCCAATGCAGCACAGACATTCGCGTGCCACGCTGTCACGACCCAGACGCACACCAGTGCGCAATCATATGGGAGCCGCGCTGAGCGCACCTCCAAGCGCGTCTCGCTGCCGGCGACGGCCGGGTATATGGGCCCGACGCTCCAGCGCCATCCATTTTCAGGGCTAGTTGATTCGGCAGGTGGGTTGTTACACACTCCTTAGCGGGTTCCAACTTCCATGGCCACCGTCCTAGCTGCTGTCTATATCAACCAGGGTGAGCCCCACCCCTTTCGTGAGCGCACTGCGCGCGGAGTGACCCCTGTTACGCGCCCCCGGCAACAGGGGTGGCGGGCAGGTAAGCTGCGCGGGCGGAGCGCGCGGAGTGACCCCTGTTACGAGCCCCCGGCCACGGGGGTGGCGGGCAGGTAAGCTGCTTACCTGCTGCGCGTGACGCCGGCCGCGGCGAAGGCGGACGAGGCGGGGTGTCGGTGCGGTGGGCGCGGTGGTGACCCTGGACGTGCGTCGGGCCCTTCTCGCGGATCGCCTCAGCTACGGCTCCCGGACCCCGGGGAGGCGTCGGGGGCCTTCTCCGCTCCGTAAAAGTGTCCATCTCTTTTTTTTTTTCTTCTTCTGTTGTGGCATATGCTGCAGGTGCCTGCTCGTTTTTCGTATGTGGGTAACAACATTTAACTATGTATATATATTTCCGAATTGGTTTAACTGCCACCCGCCTGAATCTATTTAAAATCTAATTTTTTTAAATTTCGCCCGACCCGACCCGCGGATAAAATCTAATTTTTTAAAATTTCATCCGCCCGATCCGCGAATAATCCGCGGACTCCGCGGTTGTGCCCGCAAACCGCGCATCTCTAATATATATATATAAATAAATAAATAAAATAAATACTTGAATTTCAGTGTTCATTTACAAACTACAACTCACAAACACTTTAGAGTTAGGCTCCACCATCAGAATGTGTACTTAAACTTATAAAGATCACATGGATATTATTCAGTGAGTTGATTCACCAAAACTAACCTGTTATACAGGAGGAAAAAGCACACAGGACGTTTCAATTGTTCACAGACCGGTCGCGCTCATCAGAATGACAAGCCACTTCCGGTCTGAAGGTGATAGCATTCAATTGGGAAGAAACGCCCTACTGCCCCATGTGAATACTGATAAATGTGTAATGACAGCTCCAAAAACGAATTCAAACCACAAAATAAAATAAATAAATCAACACAAAAACGTGACACATTATGGGTGGGTCACATATGCATGTACAGTAGATGGCAGTATTGTCCTGTTTAAAAGTGTCACAACATTGCTGTTTACGGCAGACCAACTGCTTTACGGTAGACACTGTTGTTGTGTGTTGTCAACACGTCACTCAGGGCCGCCTGAATTTCGGGAGTTTTTTCGGGAGAAAATTTGTCCCGGGAGGTTTTCGGGAGAGGCGCTGAATTTCGGGAGTCTCCCGGAAAATCCGGGAGGGTTGGCAAGTATGTGTTAGCCACCTCTCTTTGTTTATAATTAGGGATGTCCGATAATGGCTTTTTGCCGATATTCCGACATTGTCCAACTCTTTAATTACTGATACCGATATCAACCGATACCGATACCAACTGATATATACAGTCGCGGAATTAACACATTATTATGCCTAATTTGGACAACCAGGTATGGTGAAGATAAGGTACTTTTTAAAAAAAATTAATAAAATAAGATAAATAAATTAAAAACATTTTCTTGAATAAAAAAAGAAAGTAAAACAAAGTAATGAATGAAAATGAGTAAAATGAAGTGTTAAAGGTTAGTACTATTAGTGGAGCAGCAGCACGCACAATCATGTGTGCTTACGGACTGTATCCCTTGCAGACTGTATTGATATATATTGATATATAATGTAGGAACCACAATATTAATAACAGAAAGAAACAACCCTTTTGTGTGAATGAGTGTAAATGGGGGAGGTAGGTTTTTTTTGGGTTGGTGCACTAATTGTAAGTGTATCTTGTGTTTTTTATGTTGATTTAATAAAATAAAAAAATGTAAAAAACGATACCGATAATAAAAAACCCGATACTGATAATTTCCGATATTACATTTTAACGCATTTATCGGCATCTCTATTTATAATGTATATTTTCTGTTGGACCTACTCTCTATTTTATGCTGCAGCTGTTACATATACTGTTGTATTGTACATGGTAACTGTTAATATAAAGATAGAATATCAGTATGTATTATACTGTGCCATACCTGCCAACTTTTGAAATCAGAAAAACCTAGTAGCCAGGGCCCAGGGGCCGCAGGCCCCGGTAGGTCCAGGACAAAGTCCTGGTGGGGGGTTCAGGCTTCGCCCCCCGACGCAAAATGATTACCGGTATTAGCATTCAGACAGGTTAAAATGTTGCTAAAACCATCACTTTTCTATCAGTCACAGTGACTTTTCAAAACAAAAATATTACAGCAAAAATCATATGGGTTGATTGACATGTTTATTCTGTAAGCTAACTTCAATAGTTTGAAATTATTTTGACAGTTAATGCCAGTTATCCTGTCAACCTTTCACAAGACTTCAATTTGTTCATTGAAAGTATAAACACTTTTTACAGTAAACAAATGGTAAAACAGTACTAAACAATTCCATTAAAAAAAAAATTGGTGTCATTATTAACTTTCTGTCCAAGCTTGTATAATCTACTGCCTTGTTCAATTGTAAAAAATATTCTGTGCCTAAAATTCACATTTCTATCACAATTCTCATACTGTAAACATGGTAAGCTAACTTCATTAAAATTAATAGTCCTGTCAATAGCATGGAATTACAATTCAAATGTAGTTTTTTTGTAAGCCTTTCAAAATAATTCAAAGTATGAAAAATTAATGAAAATTAATTGAAGCCATCAGACACTTGAAAAGTGGCACATCACATCTCTAATGTACTCATTTGAACTTTTCAACAGAAATAGCACTGCAAAAATATTAAGGACATACTTCTGTATTTTGGTAGTTATGCTGTCAACATTTAACAAGATTTCTTCAACTTGGACTTGAAAGCATAAATAGTATAAACACTTTTAACAGTATAACAGTACTAAACAATTCCAATAGATAACATTGGTGTCATTACCTTTTTGTGGCTAAAATCCGAAAAACGTTGAAAGTTTTCCACTTGTATCGCTAGCAACGGCATTAGACTTGTGTTTTTTTGTCCCAACGTGGTCTTTTACATCGCTAATTCCTCCGTGTCCGATCGAAAAATCTTGTCTGCACAAGGTGCAATTCGCGTAGTTTTCACCCTTTTTGGAACGGATAATTATTCCCGGATAGGCTTTTGAATATTCTTCACGGAATGACTGCAGTTTTCTTTTCGGTTTAAGACTCGTATGCGATTTTTCTCCGGCTGATTCCATGATCGTTCGCTCGTTTGGAAACAATGGCAACAGGTGCCTCGTGCTTGGCAGCGGTGCTATAAATAGCCTCGCGGAATGGCTCGATAGGAAGTTACGGGAAGCAGGTCGAATGTCATTGTTGTTACGCGATTTCGTGAATAAAACTTTAAAAAAAAATTTTTTTTTAATTAATGAAAAACCGTATTTTTTATCACTGCAACCGTAACCCGGAATAGGTTGATGAAAACCGTACTAATTACGGGAAAACCGGAGTAGTTGGCAGGTATGCTGTGTATATATAATATGTAAATATTACATATGTCTAGGGCTGCAACTAACAACTAATTTGATAATCGATTAATCTGTCGATTACTTCGATTAATCGGATAAAAGAGACAAACTACATTTCTATCCTTTCCAGTATTTTATTGAGAGAGAAAAACAGCATACTCGCACCATGTTCTTTCAACTTGTCAAATATAACAAGGAAAATGTTACAAAATTGTTTTATTGTTTGTAAATGTTGCAGTTTATAAAAAAAAAATGCGATGACTAAATTAATCGTCAACTATTTTTAATCTAATTTAATCGATGAGTTGTTGCAGCCCTACATATGTTATTTTGCCACTATGGTACATTTTTAGTCTATACCTGCTTTATCCTTTCCATCCTTTGTACCTGAGCTACTGTGTGGAATCATTTCCCTTATGGATCAATAAAGTTTGTCCAAGTCTAAATATACGCAGGGCTTTTATATTTGCCAGTCGCAGCAACAAATCCGTTCAACTTTGCTAAAAATTTGCTGGCTTGGACAGGAAGTCATGCATAAAAAAAATCAATTGTTCTGCTTATTTTCACAATAAAATACTCCGTTATCAAGACGGATTGTAATTTACACTTTAAATGTCTCAATCAACCCGTCAAAGGTTTCCAGATGTAATTTCACCTACCGTATTTTCCGCACCATAAGGCGCCCTGGGTTATAAGCTGCGCCTTCAATGAACGGCATATTTCAAAACTTTGTCCACCTATAAGCCGCCCCGTGTTATAAGCCGCATCTAACTGCGCTAAAGGAATGTCAAAAAAACAGTCAGATAGGTCAGTCAAACTTTAATAATATATTAAAAACCAGCGTGATGTGGGCGCGCATGGAGTCGTATATCAACATGGACGGAGCTGCGTGAAAAAAAGCCACCCGGCCTCTTCGCGTAAACTTACCTTAACCACTCGCTCATCTTTTCTTCATCCATCCATCCCTTCGAGTTAGCTTTTATGATGACGCCGGCTGGAAAGGTCTCTTTTGGCAAGGTCTTCCTTTTGAATATCACCATGGGTGGAAGTTTCTGGCCATTAGCATGGCAAGCTAGAACCACAGTGAAGGATGACTTCTCATTCCCTGTGGTGCGAATATTCACCGTACGTGCTCCCGTTGTATCCACAGTGCGGTTCACAGGAATATCAAAAGTCAGTGGAACCTCGTCCATGTTGATAATGTTCTCTGGCTGGATCTTTTTTTCCAGCTATCTTGTTTTTACAATATGCACGGAAAGTAGCCAGCTTTTCTTGAAAGTCTTTAGGCAGTTGCTGTGAAATAGTAGTCCGTGTGCGGATGGAGAGATTGCGTCTTTTCATGAACCGGAAACCTGTCGCTTAGTAGGAGCCATTTTGTGGTCTTTACAGATGTAAACACACAAAGGAAATGAAACGTAATATCCGCGCGCTACTTCTTCTTCTACGCGGGCGGGTGGTTGCTTACAGTAGAAGAAGAAGCGCTTCCTGTTCTATGGGGGCGGGTGCTTACCTTGGCGGTTGCTTGCGTAGAAGAAGAAGCACTTCCTCTTCTACGGGGAAAAAAGATGGCGGCTGTTTACCGTAGTTGCGAGACCGAAACTTTATGAAAATGAATCTTAATATTAATCCATATATAAAGCGCACCGGGTTATAAGCCGCACTGTCAGCTTTTGAGTAAATGTGTGGTTTTTAGGTGCGGCTAATAGTGCGGAAAATACGGTAGTTGACAAACGGATGAGGGCATGCTGAGTCTGGAGGTTCAAAATGAACGCAGGCATATCTCGGGGCAGCTATATGGGGATAAATCCAGGGTTATCATCCACTACATAGGACCTGCTTTGAAAAGCATTGCTCTTTTTTTATATACAGCTTCCCGTGTTGTGCAGCGTGAAGATGATTATGAAGGCGAACAAGCGTAAACTCCAGCCAGAGGCTGCAGAGGACGTTCCAGAAGGGAGCAGCTTGGCGTGGGAGAAACAGCGGCAGTTTGTGTTCAGCGTCTCCATGCACAAGTACCAGCGGGACCAGGAGATGGCGGAACCCAGCCTGAGGAGGTCAGTCTTAATCAGCAACACGCTGCGGCAGGTGGAAGCATGCCAGGTGCCCTCCGTGAGCCCGGCCGTGTCGCCACCTCCGGCTCACGAGCCAAAGGAGCAGTCTGACGTCGCCGCCACGCGGAACGACCTCCTCGCGCCTCCCAAGTGTCCGCGGATGACGTCCGGCGGCGGCGAAAGTGAGTCGAGTGCGTCGGCGGACGAGGACGACTGGACCTCGTTGGTCGTGGAGCCGGATTTTTCCATTTCGCCCGCCGTGTCGACGATCCTCACCGGCCTGGACTCGGCCCTCGAGGTGAGCGCGCAGGCATGTCCGCGGGCGGCCCTCAGGTCCTTGGAAAACCTCCCGGCCTCGCCGGACGCAGGGGTCCTCTGGCTGAAGCAAGCCAGAGGGCACGGCAGGTGCTGGGAGGAGCAGCAGGAGTTGATGCAGTGGGAGGCCGGCGTGGAGGCGGGCGGCTCCAGCTACCTCAAGGATGTGACGGCGGAGGACATGTTCCAGGACATAGACACGTCCCAGCTGGAGCACGACATGGGAATACTCGGCCTGAGGGCGAGCGGAGCCGCCTGCCTTCCTGCGGAGGATCTTCAGTGCCTGACTCCTCCGTCCCTCCCTCTCAACCACAGCATGAAGGGCCTGCCGTCCTTCTCCTCCTTCAGCTCCGCTCACTCCAGGGAAGGACTGGAGCTGGAGCATCTCATGACCATGCTGGTGGAGTACTGAGAACTTATGTACGCCAACACAAGCTTTTGTGTGGGAAGAAAACGGCGTCGGTTTTAAAAAAATGTAAACGCTGCCAAGCAGCGAGTTGATGCACAGCGTTGGTCTTAAGTTACAGAGATCGCCATCATGGCGGCGAGAAGACGTCGAAACACTAATGTTCTTCCGTGAAGAGAAGTTTAATTTATCAGTCGTAGCAGCGTCACTCAAGGTGTCAGACATGACACGCACTCGCTTATTTTAAATGTTGCTGAGAAGAAACCACATCTGTGATAAAAATACTTTTATCAAGTTACAGAAACCACTTCCTGTCGGGACTTTTGGAAGCGGGTTCACATGGTTTTAGTGACTCCTTGTTAGAACCAGCACACTTTTGTTCTAAAATGCATCACGGAGTGAACTTCGTGTCCTGTTTGTCAATTTGACACAGTGTTTACATGTTCCAGAACCTTCTTCTTGTCGAAGCCTCATATTTATATCATGTATGTCCATTTAGTCACTGTGGCAGTTATTCTGGTTTTAAAATGGGAGAACGAAACGTCCACGTTGTATTTACTCTTCTCTTTTAAAGGAGATTTTTGTCAAGTTTTTCCACTTATACTAATATTTTTATTAAAATGACAAAATTAAAGTCAATTTGAAGTTGTTTGAGCGTGAGCAAACATTTTTAATGATGACATCACACATGTTAAAGCACTCCCATCAGCTTACACTTACTTAAAAGATGTGAACATTAAAGTGCATCTCAACTTGGCCCCAAACATTGAATACTTTTTACTATATGAAATGTCCCAAACCTAAATCCATCTTTGCAAACAGGAGGCGCAGTATGGACAAGCAGACACCAGGGGGCAGCACCGCAGTGGAAGACCTGACGCTAACTGAAAAAGGAAGTCTGCTTAACTAACATTAGAAAGTATTTAGTAGTTTCCCTGCAGCTGCGAAGGCGACCGATATGTGCCAAAAAAGACAAAAAGGTGTGTTGGCGTGACGACAACGTGACAAACAAACAAAAGGTGCGAGACAAACGTGTTCAGAAAAACATTTTGGTGCAAGGCCATCCTGAGGCTGTGAGGTGAAAGTTCTCACCTGAGTCCTTCATGAAGTGTTGACAGAAAAGTCCAGACAAGAGTCCGCAGTGTATTCTTGCAAAGGAGCCTCACGAGGCACCCATGGAGTTGTAGGACGGCTGCGAGGACGGCGCCAGATGCTCGCTGGCGGCCGGCGGCCGCTGCTTCTGGGCGCCCTGTCCGTTCTCCATAATTGGCTCGCGGTCCTCGTCCGGGTCGGACTCCTCGCAGCGCGGCAGCTGCAGGAAGGTGGTCAGGCCGTGCAGGTCGGCCATCTTGTGAAAGGTGCGCAGCAGCAGGTACATCATCATCAAGCCCAGGAAGAGGTAGACTGTGGGAGAGAAGGGGAATATAAACAACATGATTTCATGCATTAACACTTCATTTAGTCATACTTGCCAACCTTGACACCTCCGATTTCGGGAGGTGGGGGTTGGGGGGCGTGGTTAAGATATATATATATATATAAGAAATACTTGACTTTCAATGAATTCTAGCTATATATATATATATATATATATATATATTTTTTTTTATTACATATATATATATATATATAAATAAAAGAAATACTTGAATTTCAGTGTTCATTTATTTACACATATACACACTAAGGCTGCAGCTAACGATTATTTTTCTATCGATTAATCTATAGATTATTTTTTCGATTAATCGGTTAATTTATAGATGATTTTTTTTCGATTAATCTATAGATTATTTTTCCTTTTACCGATTATTTTTTTAATTTAAAATGAAGATGAAAAAATAAATTTAGGCCAGTTTTTTCAAAAGGCATAGCTTTTATTTACAAAAAAAAAAGTATGGCCACTCAGTCAACATTGACAACAACATGACAAAATATTCTGTAACAATGTAAACATTTAACAAAATTAAAAGTAGCTTATTTGCTTTTAATGTGCAAATATAAAAGTAAACATCCAGTGCAAATCTTAATATTCTGCAATAGTATAAGCATTTCAAAAGTAAAAGTATTGCTTATTTTGCTTTAAAATGTGCAAAAATAAAGATAAACATCCAATTCAAAAAAGTGCAAAACGGAAATATTCTGTAACAACAGTGTAAACATTTCAACAAAAGTAAAAGTATTGCTTATTTGCTAAAATGTGCAAAAATAAAGATAAACATCCAATACAAAAAAGTGCAAAACGAAATATTCTGTAACAGTGTAAACATTTCAACAAAAGTAAAACTTTTGCTTATTTTGCTTAATAACACAACAATGATAGTATGATTAAAGTGAAAGTTAATTGTTCGTTTGTACATAGTATACGTAATTGTTAATGTTGTAAAAGGTATTTGCACAACTAATTAACGTTAGCGTTAAAGAGGAGCGCGTCTTTGTAAACACTGAACAGGTACGCCAAACGCTCCTCTCAGAGCGAAACGGTGCTTTAGTTTATGAATTTACAACGCAGATACAAATGACACATTCATGTTTTTGTGTAATGATGACAACGTATACTCACGCGGACGATTGACTAGTTGATGGTGATGGCAAGAACGCTGCCGTTGTGCTGCTATGATAGGCCATTTCCGCTCGACACAGTGTGCATACAACAACATTATTAGCAGAGGTGGGTAGAGTAGCCAGAAATTGTACTCAAGTAAGAGTACTGTTGCTTTAGAGATTTATTACTCAAGTAAAAGTAAGGAGTAGTCACCCAAATATTTACTTGAGTAAAAGTAAAAAGTATGTTGTGAAAAAACTACTCAAGTACTGAGTAACATACACACACACATATATATATATATATATATATATATATATATATATATATATATGTGTATATATATACACACACACACACACACATACATACATACATACATACATATATATATATATATATACACATACATTGATATATACAGTATATAATTTATATTTATTTATTTTGCCGTTTTTGTTTACATGTTAAAGGTGTTTTAATGAATATACATGCATGTTTAACATATAGATTCCTTTCTTTCATGAAGACAAGAATATAAGTTGGTGTATTACCTGATTCTGATGACTTGCATTGATTGTAATCAGGAAGCAGTGCTGGTAACGTCCACGTTTTCAAATGGAGGAGAAAAAAAGTTCCTCCTTTCTGTCTAATACCACATGAAAGTGGTTGTTATTTGGCATCTTATTTGTCCAGCTTCCATATTCGTTTTTATACCCTTTACAAGAAATACATTGGCGGCAAACTCCGTAGCTTGCGCTGGCTTTCGGAGACTCTTATTTTGAAAGGGCAGGCGCGATGGAGCGGGACTTTTATTGTGAAGACAGGAACTGTGCAGTCAGTCTTTACGGTTGAAATAAAAAAAGGGTCTTTTTTCCTTCACACTTTTGATTGATTGATTGGAACTTTTATTAGTAGATTGCACAGTACAGTACATATTCCGTACAATTGACCACTAAATGGTAACACCCGAAGTTAGCTCGGAGCCAGTCAGGTCATGTGACCCCTGGCTCTGTTTGATTGGTCCAACGTCACCAGTGACTGCATCTGATTGGTGGAACGAAGTGAAACGTCACCAGTGACTGTATTTGTTGAAACGCAGGCACTTTGAAGGTCTGTCTGACAGACCAAAACAAACAAAGCGTGCATTAACAGATCGATAAAAATTAGTAGCAAGTAGCGAGCTGAATGTAGATAAAAGTAGCGGAGTAAAAGTAGCGTTTCTTCTTAGGCCGTTTATTGAAATACTCCCACACTTTTGACGACTTTTGGCGTGCTTTTTTCCCCTCGCTCGCACCGCTCGCATCGTCTGCTTTGCGCTCCGCCATGACGGTAGTGTGACGTAAATATGCGACGCGTCGACGAACAAAAACGTCCTCAACGTATTTACGTAACCGATGACGTCGACTACGTCGACGCGTCGTTTCAGCCCTAGGCTGGAGTGATCGCCAAGTGCCAACTAGAGTCAGCCACACGCAACACGGGTACCGTTGGATTTTATGTCAATCGGCGGAATTCGGTCAGTGCCAGAAAAGTACTGGATCTGGTACCCTTTCCCATTACTACAATGTACTTCTTCTACTGGGTTTTAAGGCTTGAGCACTGCTGCCACCTAGCTGTGTGCTTGTGTATTGACCAACATTAAAGTCTCACTGCCTCTCAAGACCGCCTGGGGAGCAAGCGAGGACGGTACAGAAGGGAGGGTGAGAAAAAGTTCAATCTGGGTCAGAATGAGACAAAAGCCAAGGAACATCTTCAGCTATTGTGGACCAACTACTGAATCACATGTTTGAATGTCCACCTGCTTCTGAAGACCATTGACATTCAGCTGAAGACCATTGACATTCAGCTGACCGGATTAGTCTCAGCGAGCCAACAACCGTTTATTTTGGAGACAAAAAGCTCTTTCATCGCTCTCTGATTCAATCACAGAAGCTCGCCATGAAGATGATCATGTGACGCTCTGAAGAACAAAGGAACGCAGCGGTCACTTCTAATAGGAAGCGCATGTCGTGCTACTCCCTGTTTGGACAAACATTGCTCTGGTCGTGTTGTGAGAGCGCTTCGTTTGTGTCCAACGGGACCTTGGTGGTATAGCACCACCCGCTGGCCTGGCATGCACACTACATGTCACCTGCATTGGAGAAAAACACCTTGATACGGCATACTTGCCAACCCTCCCGAATTTTCCGGGAGACTCCCGAAATTCAGCGCCTCTCCCGAAAACCTCCCGGGACAAATAATCTCCCGAAAATCTCCCGATTTTCACCCGGAGCTGGAGGCCACGCCCCCTCCAGCTCCATGCGGACCTGAGTGAGGACAGCCTTTTTTTTTATGACAGGAGAACAACAGGGTGGCAAGAACTAAATCATCCAGACTAGAGATAAATTGTATTATTATGTTTATCTTACCTAAAATTAAATATATTTATTAATTAAAAAAATAAATACCTTTTTACAATATTTTGCTAAAAACATCAAAAGTAATTGTATTTTTATTTGTATTTTTTCTGACTCCTTATTACATCCAGCCATAGAATTATACATTAAAATAAACATATTGGAAATAATTAATTTTAAATGATCATAATAATTCATTTAAAATGACCATATTTAATTATTAAAATAATTGCTTGTTTATCAACAACTTTAGCATTTTATTCATTACATTTTGAAGCTCTCAGAAGCCAAGTTATGTTATGTTCCTTAATATTTATTTATGCAAGTTTTAAGTATCAATTATCTAAACAGTTTTGTTTGCATATTTTCAGGATGTATATATATATATATATATATATATATATATATATATATGGTTTTTTTTTTGTTATAATTTAAATGCATGATTCATCATCCTTATAATAAATGTTAAAGGGCTGAAGGACTGGTGAAAAGAACCATTAATAATATGAATCATTTTAATGCATTGTTATAGGGATTTTTTTATAGGGCCAAATTCCCAAGAGAAACATGTGCATATTAAAGTGTTTATTATAATATTTAATTAATTAATTTAATAATGAATACATTGTATATCAAATAATAAATACTATAATTAATTTACAATTTATTAATAAATATTTTGTTTACCAAGTCCTACCTTCTAATACAATGACTTGTCACAATAAACAAAACATAAATATATGAGGTATATGTCTTTTTAATATCAAGTACTCGTGTATGAAATACTTGACATGGTGAATTCTAGCTGTCAATATACTCCTCCCCTCTTAACCACGCCCCAGCCCTCAACCACGCCCCCGTCCCACCCCCGACCACGCCCCCACCTCCCGAAATCGGAGGTCTCAAGGTTGGCAAGTATGTGATACGGAATCCCACCGTCAGCGTTCAACTGGAATTTTGTCCCCGTCTTCAAACGACAATTCCATGAACAAGAAGGCGGCCGCTCTCATCCTCGCGCTGCCCGACGTCTCCGTGGGAATTTAGCGTCTCAGTGTGACCTTCACCACCGCGGAATGCATGGCGTGTTTTTCAAGAGGCTGCGACAGCCAATTGTCGTCCCTGTCTGATGCGGTTTGGTATTTGGCGACAGACCTGCAGTTCTTCACAAGACGTAGACGCTACTACGCAGAAACCTCTGGCAGACGAGCTCGCGGAGAAAACTGTTAAAAGTCTGAGGGAACAAGATCAGAGTTGTCGGACTACTGAAAAGATGAGGACACCTTGTATAGGGCAGGGCCGACATCCGGGCAACTGAGCTACCGTATTTTCCGCACTATTAGCCGCACCTAAAAACCACAAATTTACTCAAAAGCTGACAGTGCGGCTTATAACCCGGTGCGCTTTATATATGGATTAATATTAAGATTCATTTTCATAAAGTTTCGGTCTCGCAACTACGGTAAACAGCCGCCATCTTTTTTCCCCGTAGAAGAGGAAGTGCTTCTTCTTCTACGCAAGCAACCGCCAAGGTAAGCACCCGCCCCCATAGAACAGGAAGCGCTTATTCTTCTACTGTAAGCAACCACCCGCCCGCGTAGAAGAAGAAGAAGCGCGCGGATATTACGTTTCATTTCCTTTGTGTGTTTACATCTGTAAAGACCACAAAATGGCTCCTACTAAGCGACAGGGATCCGGTTCATGAAAAGACGCAATCTCTCCATCCGCACACGGACTACTTTTTCACAGCAACTGCCTAAAGACTTTCAAGAAAAGCTGGCTACTTTCCGTGCATATTGTAAAAACAAGATAGCTGAAAAAAAGATCCGGCCAGAGAACATTATCAACATGGACGAGGTTCCACTGACTTTTGATATTCCTGTGAACCGCACTGTGGATACAACGGGAGCACGTACGGTGAATATTCGCACCACAGGGAATGAGAAGTCATCCTTCACTGTGGTTCTAGCTTGCCATACTAATGGCCAGAAACTTCCACCCATGGTGATATTCAAAAGGAAGACCTTGCCAAAAGAGACCTTTCCAGCCGGCGTCATCATAAAAGCTAACTCGAAGGGATGGATGAAGAAAAGATGAGCGAGTGGTTAAGGTAAGTTTACGCGAAGAGGCCGGGTGGCTTTTTTCACGCAGCTCCGTCCATGTTGATATACGACTCCATGCGCGCCCACATCACGCTGGTTTTTAATATATTATTAAAGTTTGACTGACCTATCTGACTGTTTTTTTGACATTCCCTTTAGCGCAGTTAGATGCGGCTTATAACACGGGGCGGCTTATAGGTGGACAAAGTTTTGAAATATGCCGTTCATTGAAGGCGCGGCTTATAACCCAGGGCGGCTTATGGTGCGGAAAATACGGTACATACGGGTTCTTCGAGCCATAGCAACCTGACTGGCGTTGAAAACAAACCGTCGCCATTACTCTTTAACCTGTCGACCTGTGCTGATTAAACCCGTCATTCTGCCTTCAAAATGCCAAAAAACGGTGTTGTTTTTGGTTGTGCAAACCACAACTGGAAACAGGGAAAACAAAGGTCGTATTTTGTTCTGCCAAAGCGTGCTAAAAGCTCCACAGAGACGAGACAAATGGCTCGCAGCTTTACACCGGGAAAACGAGGACGGTTCTCACTGGAGTCCCCCAAAATCCCGGGCCGTGTGTTCGGATCACTTAGTTTCTGGTAAATATAAGGAACAAAAATCCACCTTCTTAACCACAACTTGGCTATACCGTCCATGCTAATGTTGAACCCGTTGAATATTTACTGATTAACGTTCGACAGCTGAAGTTGTTGTTGTTGCACAACAATAACATACGGTATAAAGGCTATTTTCGAAAACCGGTTTCATTTAAATTTGCACTTAACGGTTGGGTTTTTAAAAACCAATAAACCCTATAATTTTCATGTTGCCATTTAATCAACTTTTCAAGACAGTCGTAAAATGCTGTCTGCAAGTCTCCTTTGTCGTAATCAAACATTACCGTATTTTCCGCACCATAAGCCGCCCTGGGTTATAAGCCGCGCCTTCAATGAACGGCATATTTCAAAACTTTGTCCACCTATAAGCCGCCACGTGTTATAAGCCGCATCTAACTGCGCTAAAGGAATGTCAAAAAAACAGTCAGATAGGTCAGTCAAACTTTAATAATATATTAAAAACCAGCGTGATGTGGGCGCGCATGGAGTCGTATATCAACATGGACGGA
Source organism: Nerophis lumbriciformis (assembly GCF_033978685.3). Taxonomy (NCBI): domain Eukaryota; kingdom Metazoa; phylum Chordata; class Actinopteri; order Syngnathiformes; family Syngnathidae; genus Nerophis; species Nerophis lumbriciformis. Next base: position 1,744,320 of record NC_084564.2, read on the forward strand.
GCTGCGTGAAAAAAGCCACCCGGCCTCTTCGCGTAAACTTACCTTAACCACTCGCTCATCTTTTCTTCATCCATCCATCCCTTCGAGTTAGCTTTTATGATGACGCCGGCTGGAAAGGTCTCTTTTGGCAAGGTCTTCCTTTTGAATATCACCATGGGTGGAAGTTTCTGGCCATTAGCATGGCAAGCTAGAACCACAGTGAAGGATGACTTCTCATTCCCTGTGGTGCGAATATTCACCGTACGTGCTCCCGTTGTATCCACAGTGCGGTTCACAGGAATATCAAAAGTCAGTGGAACCTCGTCCATGTTGATAATGTTCTCTGGCCGGATCTTTTTTTCAGCTATCTTGTTTTTACAATATGCACGGAAAGTAGCCAGCTTTTCTTGAAAGTCTTTAGGCAGTTGCTGTGAAATAGTAGTCCGTGTGCGGATGGAGAGATTGCGTCTTTTCATGAACCGGAAACCTGTCGCTTAGTAGGAGCCATTTTGTGGTCTTTACAGATGTAAACACACAAAGGAAATGAAACGTAATATCCGCGCGCTTCTTCTTCTACGGGGGCGGGTGGTTGCTTACAGTAGAAGAAGAAGCGCTTCCTCTTCTATGGGGGCGGGTGCTTACCTTGGCGGTTGCTTGCGTAGAAGAAGAAGCACTTCCTCTTCTACGGGGAAAAAAGATGGCGGCTGTTTACCGTAGTTGCGAGACCGAAACTTTATGAAAATGAATCTTAATATTAATCCATATATAAAGCGCACCGGGTTATAAGGCGCACTGTCAGCTTTTGAGTAAATTTGTGGTTTTTAGGTGCGGCTAATAGTGCGGAAAATACGGTACTTGTAGTAGCCCTCAAATCTCTCAATATTTTTTCATTTTTTCCCTCTCAGGACGACCTGTAAAGAATCCCATGCACCCTGATTATGCACCATCCATCTTACCTCACCTGCCACAGAGTGGAAAGAAGGCATCCCATAGGATGGACAGTTACGAGCGACATCAACTGACAACTTCAAAGCGTGAATCGGCAGCAGAGAACTCAAAAAGTACAAAGAAACACTGTGGGAAACGACTACCTTTCAGTGATCTAACGGAAAGGACAAATGAGTGTGAAAACATTGAGCCTGCTGCAAAAACGCCTGTAATTTTAAATAAATAATTCAGTTAAAAAAAGGAACAGTAATTCAGCAAATAATAAATCATAATACTGAACTGAATTTGAATGAGCTCTCTACAGATATAATAAATATACAGATACTGGTAGCCACCGTGTCATCCTTATTATCATTTATCAACATACCTTGGGTGATTTAACAATTTTTATGTGATTTATTCGTTATATAACAACCGAAGCAAACAACCGACCTGGTGCGCTTGTGAGGTAGACATAAAGATTTCCAAATTCCATGTCCGACCATTGTGTAGGATTATCAGTCCACGCATCTGCTGGAAGGCGGTAAGGGCAGTCGTTTAATCCAACTACAGAACATTTTAACTCGTATCTTAACCTAGCCTCACTGGAAAGACTATTTACATAATCATACGCCATTTAGAACAGTTTAAAATGCCGTGAAACCTCGTTAAATGCCTTTTCTGTCAATGCTGTGTTCGCTGTGAGCTGGTTTGTTTTCAACGAATTCAATATGGCGACCGGTTGCTAGGGGATTGGCAGGCGGAAGTGACGTAGGTCCGCCCTCGCCAATATCTAATCCATCATTTTAGTGTTATCTCTAAAGAAGGTTTTTGGCGCCCCCTATGACTTGTGATGAAAAGACATGCCAGCATATATTATTCCAGATATTAGCAGTGGTGGGCAGTCAGAGCCTCCTCTGCTGGCCTAACATAAATCATGATCATAAATTGATAAGTTAAATTGTATTTTAAAATTTAGAATACATTTTAAACATCCTCTCCCGACACAAGACAGCGACAGAAAGGTGACGATTGAATGGCTCAGTCCGTGTCTCGTTTGTCAAGGCTCTTTGGCAAAACGGGCCAATGAGAGCCAGCAGAGACTCAGGCTGTGAATCTTTGGGCACCACCCGATTGGATTCCATTCTAAATCATTACTTTTTTTAATTACATTGGACACCAGGAATAACTACATTCCTCCATAAAATAGATAATCAGATTTCTATATTACTTAAAAGAAAACTGGTTTTGTTTGATAAAATGTTTCCCAAACATGTTTCCTGCTGGCCCCACTATGGACTGGACTCTTACTATTATGTTGGATCCACTATGGACTGGACTCTCACAATATTATGTCAGACCCACTCCTCGACATCCATTGCATTCGGTCTCCCCTAGAGGGGGGGGTTACCCACATATGCGGTCCTCTCCAAGGTTTCTCATAGTCATTCACATCGACGTCCCACTGGGGTGAGTTTTTCCTTACCCTTATGTGGGCTTTGTACCGAGGATGTCGTTGTGGCTTGTGCAGCCCTTTGAGACACTTGTGATTTAGGGCTATATAAATAAACATTGATTGATTGAAACTATTATTTAATAAAGTCAAACACAAATAAGGCAACCAGAGTAAAGTAAATCTAAATAAGTAAATCTGTACAGCAGAAATGATCATCTACATCAGCGGTCACCAAACCTTTTGACTCGGGGGCCACATTGGGTTAAAAAAATGTGGCCAGGGGCCGGGCCGTGTATGTATGTATATATATATATATTCAAATGTTTGATTTTGTTTTGCTGTTATAAATCTTTTTTTTAATTTTTTACTTGGTCTGAGGAAATATTTTAAGAAAACTCAAAAATCATATCTAAAAAAATTTTAATATTTTTTGAGATAGGATTTTTGAGTTTTCTTGAACTGTATGCCATAATAAGCAATATTAAAATAATAAAAGGCTTGCAATATTTCAGTTGATGTGTAATGAATCCAGAATGTATGACTTTTTATTTTATTTTATTTTTTTTAATTGCATTACAGAAAATAAAGAACTTTATCACAATATTCTAATTTTCTGAGGCAGTCATGTATGATATATATATGTATGATATATATATATATATATATATATATATATATATATATATATATATATATATATATATATATATATATGTATGTGTAGGAAAAAAATCACAAGACTATTTCATCTCTACAGGCCTGTTTCATGGGGGGGGTACCCTCAATCATCAGGAGATTTTAATGGGAGCATTCACATACCATGGTTTATATAGGGCACAGAGTGGGTGGGTACAGGCTGGCGTAGGGGCGTGGTGATTGGCTCATGTGTTACCTAGGAGGTGTTTCCGTCTATGGCGGCATGTTGTTACAATTTCGCTGCGCTTGTTGAGGGATGACAGGTCTGGACGGTAAATAATAAACAGTTTCTCTTTCAAGCATAGGTTGCATCTTTTATTACCACTATTGTAAGGTGTGCTGGATGCAAGAATTTGCCATGTTATTGAATATTCAACATTATTGTCTTTGAGGTTCCAAATGTGTTTGCTGAGTTCTGTGGTATTTCGCGGTTTTTGTTCCTGAAAGAAGCCTTGTGATTGTTCCATCTGGTTTTGAATTCTCCCTCGGTTAATCCTACATATGTGTCGGATGTGTTAATGTCCTTGCGTATTACCTTAGATTGGTAGACAACTGATGTTTGTAAGCACCCCCCGTTGAGAGGGCAATCAGGTTTCTTTCGACAGTTACATCCTTTGTTGGTTTTGGAGTCGCTCTGTCTGGGGGCCGACGGCTCATTTGCAATTGTTTTGTTGTGGTTTGAGATGATTTGTCGTATATTGTTCATGCAGCTGTAGCTCAATTTAATGTTGTTCTTGTTGAATACTTTTCTTAGGGTGTTGTCTTTGGGAAAGTGTTTGTCAATCAGATTGAGGAATTTGTGTCCAATGTTCGTTGAGACGTTTTTGCTGTATGGGGGGTTGTACCAGATGATGTCGTTTCGTTTTCTGTTCTTTTTTGGCTGGCTTCCTGGCGTGGGTTCATAGGTGAGGTTGAAATTGTATCCGCTTTCATCAAGGGCTTTTTGGTACGGGGGGGTTGCTTGGTCAAATTCAGCTTTGCTAGATGACAGCATCGATAGCCTTTTTTTGATTCCGGTAGGTATTCTTTTCGTGGTGGTGGGTGGGTGGTTGCTGTCATGGTGCACGTATTGGAGTGTTGTGTTGGGTTTCGTGAATGGTTGGTAGCTGTTATTTCTCAGGTTGAAAGTGACGTCAAGGAAGTTGACGGTTTGCTTGTTGGCTTCAATCGTGATCCGTAGGCCGTTCTCTTTGAAAATTTGGCATATGCGCTTCTTGGTATTCTCGCTGCTCCATGCATATATATATATATATATATATATATATATATATATATATATATATATATATATATATATGCATGTGTGTACACACACACACACACACACACAAATTGACTAAAAGAGTGCACACTTGCTGCATGCTCGCCCGATGATGTCATGTTATCAATGGGAAAATGCATTTTTAGACAATATGATTTGCCTGAGCGGCGAGGAGACCCCGAGAGTAACAAGCTGTAGAAAATAAATTAGAAAGGACAAATTAAAAAAACAAAACTTGAGACTTCCCGCGGGCCGGATTTTGGACACTGGCGGGCCGTATTGTCTTTATTTTTTTAGTTTTAATGCCATGATTTTAATAGTCAGGCCCGCGTGTGCGCAGATTTCCCTGCATGCAGCCCCTGAGCGCAAATGAGTTGGACACCCCTGATGTACAGTATTACAGTATAAGTAACAGCTGCAGCCAAAAAAAAGGGCAGCATAAAATAGACATTATAAACAAAGAGAGGTAGCTAACATAGAAGCGGTTGGACAAATAAAAAAAAAACTTGAGACTTCCCACGGGCCGGATTTTGGACGCTGGCGGGCCGCATTCGGCTCACGGGCTGTAGTTTGGGGACCCCTGATCTACATCAACAATATGATTTGTCTGAGTGCCTAGACAGGACAGACTTAAAAAATAAATAAAAATGAGTGGTTTTAATTTTTTTTATCGATTAAGAATTGTTACAAATTAGAATCGCGATTTATCTGAAAATCGTTTTTTTTGGACTCCCCTAACAGAGACCCAGATATCCCACCCACGCATGTTTTAGCCCTCCCTCATCTTTAATGGTGATTAGTCTATGAGCGCGGGGCGGAAAGTAACGCAGGAACAAAATAAGAGCATCCAAATGAAAAAAAGTGGTGCAGGGAAAGAAATAGAAGCAGACAAATGGAGATGTTTGACAGCAGCTAATTCAACGTGTCGCTCACAGCAGCAGCTGCTTTCTGCATTGATCTGACCACAGCGCATGAGGAGGTAGGAGGGGAAATAATAAATGTAGATGAAAACTCAACTGCATACTAATAGAGGTGATACTATGGTCAGCAGGTCTGCCTTCTTCCAGCATGGCGTGGATGTGGTTCAAACATTCATAAATTATTTATTTATTTATTTATTAGCCTTTATTTAACCAGGTAAAATCCCATTGAGATCAAAGATCTCTTTTCCAAGGGAGACCTGGCCAAGAGGGCAGCAGCAAGGTTACATTAAAAACAGTAAACAAATACATAAAACATCACATTTACAACATTAAAACTTGCTCACATGACACATGTGCATACAGACAAGGTAGACTGCAATCCTTTCACAGAAGCTTTAAACTCATTCAACGTAACTAGGGTTTGAAGTTTAATGTTCGATTGTAGGTTATTCCAAGCCTTCGGTGCTGAAAACCTAAATGCTTTCTTGCCCAGTTCAGTTCTTACTTTGGGGACGACAAATTGCAGAACATTCATTGAACGAAGATTGTGACTTCCTTGTTTCTTTGTTAAAAGACAAGACGGATGAGATGGAGTGATATCATAAATGGTGTTAAACGGTCACACTTACTAAACTTGAAAGGAAATAAATAGCGAACATGGTGTGGTGAGTTATAGCTAAACAGTTACTATATTGTTTTGATTAACCATTCAAATAGTGTCGCATTGCAGACCTACACGCTTGTCGCAATGTGTTTTGAATGAGTGATTAATAAACAATCCTAAATCTTCACACAATTACTCAGTACCTTTTTTTAAGTAAGCAACCCACTTTAGTTTATTTACATCTCCAGAATGTAAAGTGATATTGTTCACTACAGCGCTCATATTAAGAGCTTTGTGATATGTACATCAATGGGTTGTGTTGCCACAATATCTGCATGTGGATTGTAGCGGACCGGCCTGGATCAGAAAGTCCAGGGCTAAATTTATGACCCTGTCCACTATTCTTCTTCTTCTTCTGTCGTGTGTCTTTAGATTTTCAGCTCTGTTGAGGCGAGCCAGGTCAACCCTGTCCACTATGGCCCTTTTCCACCAAAGGTCCAGGAACTTTTGGTTCCTGGAACCGCTAGTTCCTGGAACTAGAGGTTTCTGTAGAAGTGTTTTGTCCGCGGTGTCTAACAGTCAGAAAGTCATCCTCTTGGTAAATAATGAATTCATGAAGGTCAGGCGATCCCTTTTGGTCCATTTCAGCGGTAAATAACAATATATAAATAATAAATGTAAGTGTTTATCTGTAAATAACAACATATAAATAAATGTAAGTGTTTATCTGTAAATAACAATATATAAATAATAAATGTCTGTGTTTATCTGTAAATAATATATAAATAAATGTAATTGTGTCTGTAAATAATATATACATAAATGTAAGTGTTTATCTGTAAATAACAATATATAAATAATAAATATCAATGTTTATCTGTAAATAACAATATATAAATAAATATAAGTGTGTCTGTAAATAATATATAAATAAATGTAAGTGTTTATCTGTGAATAACAATATTTAAATAATAAATATCAATGTTTATCTGTAAATAATATATAAATAAATGTAAGTGTGTCTCTAAATAATATATAAATAAATGTAAGTGTTTATCTGTAAATAACAATATATAAATAAATATCAATGTTTATCTGTAAATAACAATATATAAATAAATGTAAGTGTTTATCTGTAAATAACAATATATAAATAATAAATATCAATGTTTATCTGTAAATAACAATATATAAATAAATGTAAGTGTGTCTGTAAATAATATATAAATAAATGTAAGTGTGTCTGTAAATAATATATAAATAAATGTAAGTGTTTATCTGTAAATAACAATATATAAATAATAAATATCAATGTTTATCTGTAAATAACAATATATAAATAAATGTAAGTGTGTCTGTAAATAATATATAAATAAATGTAAGTGTTTCTGTGAATAACAATATTTAAATAATAAATATCAATGTTTATCTGTAAATAATATATAAATAAATGTAAGTGTTTCTGTAAATAATATATAAATAAATGTAAGTGTTTATCTGTAAATAATATATAAATAATAAATATCAATGTTTATCTGTAAATAACAATATATAAATAAATATAAGTGTGTCTGTAAATAATATATAAATAAATGTGTTTATCTGTGAATAACAATATTTAAATAATGAATATCGATGTTTATCTGTAAATAATATATAAATAAATGTAAGTGTGTCTGTAAATAATATATAAATACATGTAAGTGTTTATCTGTAAATAACAATATATAAATAATAAATATAAATGTTTATCTGTAAATAATATATAAACGAATGTAAGTGTGTCTGTAAATAATATACAAATAAATGTAAGTGTTTCTGTGAATAACAATATTTAAATAATACATATCAATGTTTATCTGTAAATAATATATAAATAAATGTAAGTGTGTCTGTAAATAATATATAAATAAATGTAAGTGTTTATCTGTAAATAACAATATATAAATAATATCAGTTTATCTGTAAATAACAATATATAAATAAATGTAAGTGTGTCTGTAAATAATATACAAATAAATGTAAGTGTTTCTGTGAATAACAATATTTAAATAATACATATCAATGTTTATCTGTAAATAATATATAAATAAATGTAAGTGTGTCTGCAAATAATATATAAATAAATGTAAGTGTTTATCTGTAAATAACAATATATAAATAATAAATATCAATGTTTATCTGCAAATAACAATATATAAATAAATGTAAGTGTGTCTGTAAATAATATATAAATAAATGTAAGTGTTTATCTGTGAATAACAATATTTAAATAATAAATATCAATGTTTATCTGTAAATAATATATAAATAAATGTAAGTGTGTCTGTAAATAATACATAAATAAATGTAAGTGTTTATCTGTAAATAACAATATATAAATAATAAATATCAATGTTTATCTGTAAATAACAATATATAAACAAATGTAAGTGTGTCTGTAAATAATATATAAATAAATGTAAGTGTTTATCTGTGAATAACAATATTTAAATAATAAATATCAATGTTTATCTGTAAATAATATATAAATAAATGTAAGTGTTTATCTGTAAATAACAATATATAAATAATAAATATCAATGTTTATCTGTAAATAACAATATATAAATAAATATAAGTGTGTCTGTAAATAATATATAAATAAATGTAAGTGTTTATCTGTGAATAACAATATTTAAATAATAAATATTAATGTTTATCTGTAAATAATATATAAATAAATGTAAGTGTGTCTGTAAATAATATATAAATAAATGTAAGTGTTTATCTGTAAATAACAATATATAAATAAATGTAAGTGTGTCTGTAAATAATATACAAATAAATGTAAGTGTTTCTGTGAATAACAATATTTAAATAATACATATCAATGTTTATCTGTAAATAATATATAAATAAATGTAAGTGTGTCTGTAAATAATATATAAATAAATGTAAGTGTTTCTGTAAATAACAATATATAAATAATAAATATCAATGTTTATCTGTAAATAACAATATATAAATAAATGTAAGTGTGTCTGTAAATAATATATAAATAAATGTAAGTGTTTCTGTGAATAACAATATTTAAATAATAAATATCAATGTTTATCTGTAAATAACAATATATAAATAAATGTATGTGTCTGTAAATAATATATAAATAAATGCAAGTGTTTATCTGTGAATAACAATATTTAAATAATAAATAATGTTTATCTGTAAATAATATATAAATAAATGTAAGTGTGTCTGTAAATAATATATAAATAAATGTAAGTGTTTATCTGTAAATAACAATATATAAATAAATATCAATGTTTATCTGTAAATAACAATATATAAATAAATGTAAGTGTTTATCTGTAAATAACAATATATAAATAATAAATATCAATGTTTATCTGTAAATAACAATATATAAATAAATGTAAGTGTGTCTGTAAATAATATATAAATAAATGTAAGTGTTTATCTGTGAATAACAATATTTAAATAATACATGTTGGTGTTTATCTCACGCCGACAACAGAAACATACTTTTACAACATGTAATAAAGTAATTGCGTATTTACCCGTCTACTGCCTCTTTTATTTAACATCCAACAAAGTCAGAGTAGTAAGTAGCTGAGGTCGCCACTTCGAGTCCGGCTTCATACTTCTCCGTAAATATGTTTAAAAGAGGCTGTCCACTTCTCGTAGCTACGCGTAACAAAATGAAGTTTGTAAAAATAATAAACAACAATAAACTGATCAGCGTTCTTCAGCACAAAGATGCCCCACAGAAGTTTTCCTGCAAATCAAAAGTTATTTTCGTTCTTCTTTCTCTCCGTGGTCAACTTTGTTATAATACAATAACACAAGAAATAAGAAATAAACAAGTGGTTCTCATCTGTTTGACAAATACGTTTTAGGAACGCCCCCAACGGTGTTCGACCAATCAGCGTTCGACAGCACAGCCCGCCCCCAAAAAGGTTCAGTGGGGCTTGAAAAAGTCCCACTTAGCTAGGGAGAAACTCCAAAAAGGTTCCTGAAGAACTAAATCTACCCAGGTAGTGGAACCACAGGGGGAGCTTTATTTACCTGGGGAAGTTCCGGCCATGGAAAGGGGCCTATCTATCGTCAGTCAAGTGAACTGTACATACACACTGGTTATGTTGAAGAAACAAAAGTGTTCTCCGCTCAGATCTGCTTTATAGAATGACCACAGAGGTTTTCTTTGCCAATCATAATGGAACTTCCATCCATCCATCCATCTTCTTCCGCTTATCCGAGGTCGGGTCGCGGGGCAGCAGCCTAAGCAGGGAAGCCCAGACTTCCCTCTCCCCAGCCACTTCGTCCAGCTCTTCCTGTGGGACCCCGAGGCGTTCCCAGGCCAGCCGGGAGACATAGTCTTCCCAACGTGTCCTGGGTCTTCCCCGCGGCCTCCTACCGGTCGGACGTGCCCTAAACACCTCCCTAGGGAGGCGTTCGGGTGGCATCCTGACCAGATGCCCGAACCACCTCATCTGGCTCCTCTCGATGTGGAGGAGCAGCGGCTTTACTTTGAGCTCCCCCCGGATGGCAGAGCTTCTCACCCTATCTCTAAGGGAGAGACCCGCCACCCGGCGAAGGAAACTCATTTCGGCCGCTTGTACCCGTGATCTTGTCCTTTCGGTCATAACCCAAAGCTCATGACCATAGGTGAGGATGGGAACGTAGATCGACCGGTAAATTGAGAGCTTTGCCTTCCGGCTCAGCTCCTTCTTCACCACAACGGATCGATACAGCGTCCGCATTACTGAAGACGCCGCACCGATCCGCCTGTCGATCTAACGATCCACTCTTCCCTCACTCGTGAACAAGACTCCGAGGTACTTGAACTCCTCCAATTGGGGCAAGATCTCCTCCCCAACCCGGAGATGGCACTCCACCCTTTTCCGGGCGAGAACCATGGACTCGGACTTGGAGGTGCTGATTCTCATCCCAGTCGCTTCACACTCGGCTGCGAACCGATCCAGTGAGAGCTGAAGATCCTGGACAGATGAAGCCATCAGGACCACATCATCTGCAAAAAGCACAGACCTAATCCTGCAGCCACCAAACAAGATCCCCTCAACGCCTTGACTGCGCCTAGAAATTCTGTCCATAAAAGTTATGAACAGAATGGGTGACAAAGGGCAGCCTTGGCGGAGTCCAACCCTCACTGGAAACGTGTCCGACTTACTACCGGCAATGCGGACCAAGCTCTGGCACTGATCATACAGGGAGCGGACTGCCACAATCAGACAGTCCGATACCCCGTACTCTCTGAGCACTCCCCACAGGACTTCCCGAGGGACACGGTCGAATGCCTTCTCCAAGTCCACAAAACACATGTAGACTGGTTGGGCAAACTCCCATGCACCCTCAAGGACCCTGCCGAGAGTATAGAGCTGGTCCACAGTTCCACGACCAGGACGAAAACCACACTGTTCCTCCTGAATCCGAGGTTGGACTATCCGGCGTAGCCTCCTCTCCAGTACACCTGAATAGACCTTACCGGGAAGGCTGAGGAGTGTGATCCCACGATAGTTATGGAACTTATGTGGCCTAATGGAACTTATGTGGCCTAAATGTAACAGCAGGCCAAAGTATTGCTAGTATTTTCTTGATGACATTCTTCTTCCAATGTGTCTATGTTGATATGAAGGAGTTGTATTTAACTTGACTTAGTGCTCTTGTAATACTATTGGCAGGAGAGCGATAGAATGTGGAGAGAAGGGACAGTGGATGGAGGAATGGAAAGAGAACAGTGTGAAGAAGTTGCAGAATTTTGACCTCAGTGTTTTGTCAAATCATGCTTACGGCCCCGTTCTGAAGAGACGGTTTGAAGATGGTCTGTAAAACATCATCTATGCAACATTTTGACCAAAGAACCACCATTACATGTTATGTAGACCACAAAGAAGTCTTTTAAAGGAAGTGTTTTGAATGTAGGGAAAAAGAATAATCATAATACGAGCGCCCCGCTGAGTGAGGACAAGTGCGTGCAGTTGACTGTTTGCCGAATACACAATCTAAGTTCATAGGTCAAGCGATGTTTTCCCGACGCGGTCGTGATATTTTTGACGGCTGCGTGCGAAGCAGCTGGATATGTGAGGAAGCAGGAAGTGACCATGTGACTCAGTCGGACAGCCATGAAGAAGTCAAGTGAGACATTTAATTTTACACAAGTTATAAAGCAGTGGTCCCCAACCACCGGTCCGTGGATAGATTGGTACCGGGCCGCACAAGAAATTAAAAATAGAATAAAATAAAAAATATTTATTTTTTATTAAATCAACATAAAAAACCTCTGGATTGGCAGACCGGGCTGGTGGTTCCTCTCTTTAAGAAGGGGAACCGGAGGGTGTGTTCTAACTATCGTGGGATCACACTCCTCAGCCTTCCCGGTAAGGTCTATTCAGGTGTACTGGAGAGGAGGCTACGCCGGATAGTCGAACCTCGGATGCAGGAGGAACAGTGTGGTTTTGGTCCTGGTCGTGGAACTGTGGACCAGCTCTATACTCTCGGCAGGGTCCTTGAGGGTGCATGGGAGTTTGCCCAACCAGTCTACATGTGCTTTGTGGACTTGGAGAAGGCATTGGACCGTGTCCCTCGGGAAGTCCTGTGGGGAGTGCTCAGAGAGTATGGGGTATCGGACTGTCTGATTGTGGCGGTCCGCTCCCTGTATGATCAGTGTCAGAGCTTGGTTTGCATTGCCGGCAGTAAGTCGGACACGTTTCCAGTGAGGGTTGGACTCCGCCAAGGCTGCCCTTTGTCACCCATTCTGTTCATAACTTTTATGGACAGAATTTCTAGGCGCAGTCAAGGCGTTGAGGGGATCTGGTTTGGTGGCTGCAGGATTAGGTCTCTGCTTTTTAAACATGATGTGGTCCTGATGGCTTCATCTGGCCAGGATCTTCAGCTCTCGCTGGATCGGTTCGCAGCCGAGTGTGAAGCGACTGGGATGAGAATCAGCACCTCCAAGTCCGAGTCCATGGTTCTCGCCCGGAAAAGGGTGGAGTGCCATCTCCGGGTTGGGGAGGAGACCCTGCCCCAAGTGGAGGAGTTCAAGTACCTCGGAGTCTTGTTCACGAGTGAGGGAAGAGTGGATGGTGAGATCGACAGGCGCATCGGTGTGGCATCTTCAGTAATGCGGACGCTGTATTGATCCGTTGTGGTGAAGAAGGAGCTGAGCCGGAAGGCAAAGCTCTCAATTTACCGGTCGATCTACGTTCCCATCCTCACCTATGGTCATGAGCTTTGGGTTATGACCGAAAGGACAAGATCACGGGTACAAGCGGCCGAAATGAGTTTCCTCCGCCGGGTGGCAGGGCTCTCCCTTAGAGATAGGGTGAGAAGCTCTGTCATCCGGGAGGAGCTCAAAGTAAAGCCGCTGCTCCTCCACATCGAGAGGAGCCAGATGAGGTGGTTCGGGCATCTGGTCAGGATGCCACCCGATCGCCTCCCTCGGGAGGTGTTTAGGGCACGTCCGACCGGTAGGAGGGCACGGGGAAGACCCAGGACACGTTGGGAAGACTATGTCTCCCGGCTGGCCTGGGAACGCCTCGGGATCCCCCGGGAGGAGCTGGACGAAGTGGCTGGGGAGAGGGAAGTCTGGGCTTCCCTGCTTAGGCTGCTGCCCCCGCGACCCGACCTCGGATAAGCGGAAGAAGATGGATGGATGGATGGATGAACATAAAAAACCCAAGATACACTTACAATTAGTGCACCAACCCAAAAAACCTCCCTCCCCCATTTACACTCATTCACACAAAAGGGTTGTTTCTTTCTGTTATTAATATTGTGGTTCCTACATTATATATCAATATATATCAATACAGTCTGCAAGGGATACAGTCCGTAAGCACGCATGATTGTATTTTTTTATGCCAAAAAAAAAAAAAAAAAACATTCCCCCCACGCCCCGGTCCGTGGGACAAATTTTCAAGCGTTGACCGGTCCGCAGTTACAAAAAGGTTGAGGACCACTGTTATAAAGCACATTTCAAAGCAAAATTTTAACATCAATGACTTAAAAAGTGCTACTTTTTAAAAGAGTTTGGCTGAAAATAAACATTGTTAAACATAATGAGTGACGGCCAACAGGGTCAAACGTGCACCACCAGATCTGAAGAATATACCGTATTTTCTGGACCATAGGGCGCACCGGATTATAAGGCACAACGCCGATGAGCGGGTCTATTCAGGTCTTTTTTCATACAAAAGGCGCACCAGATTATAAAAGGCACATTAAAGGGGTCATATGATTTTTTTCTAAATTAAAAACATTTCCTTGTGGTCTACATAACATGTAATGGTGCTTCTTTGGTCAAAATGTTGCATGGATGATGTTTTACACATCATCTTCAAGTAGCTTTCTGACAGTCGCTTGAGGATGCGCCGTTTTGTGGGCGGTCTTATTTACGTGCCTCCACTTGGACAGCATCTTCTCCCCGTCGTCTTTGTTGTAGCGGTGTAGCGTGCAAGGACGGGAGTGGAAGAAGTGTCAAAAGATGGCGCTAACTGTTTTAATGACATTCAGAATTTACTTAAATCAACAACGAAGCAGTATCTTCTCATCCGTGGCTCACTAGTGCAACAACGCCAAACTCTCTAAAACTAAAGTTCCGTGGGTGAATAATGTGGTAGTTTTTAGCGCTTCCATAGCGAGATATAAGTTAGAACTAGGGATGTCCGATAATGGCTTTTTGCCGATATTCCGATATTGACCAAACCCTTAATTACCGATACCGATATCAACCGATACCGATATATACAGTCGTGGAATTAACACATTATTATGCCTAATTTGGACAACCAGGTATGGTGAAGATAAGGTCCCTTAAAAAAAAAAAAAAAAAAAAAAAAATAAGATAAATAAATTAAAAACATTTTCTTGAATAAAAAAGAAAGTAAAACAATATAAAAACAGTTACATAGGAACTAGTAATTAATGAAAATGAGTCAAATTAAATGTTAAAGGTTAGTACTATTAGTGGAGCAGCAGCACGCACAATCATGTGTGCTTACGGACTGTATCCCTTGCAGACTGTATTGATATATATTGATATATAATGTAGGAACCACAATATTAATAAGAGAAAGAAACAACCCTTTGTGAATGAGTGTGAATGAGTGTAAATGGGGGAGGGAGGTTTTTTGGGTTGGTGTACTAATTGTAAGTGTATTTTGTGTTTTTTATGTTGATTTGAATAAAAAAAAGAAAAAAAAGAAAAGAAAAAAAAAACAATACCGATAATAAAAAAAAAAGATCCCAAATAATCTCCCT
Organism: Nerophis lumbriciformis; assembly: GCF_033978685.3. Lineage (NCBI taxonomy): Eukaryota > Metazoa > Chordata > Actinopteri > Syngnathiformes > Syngnathidae > Nerophis > Nerophis lumbriciformis. The sequence continues at coordinate 1,759,445 of NC_084564.2, forward strand.
TTTATTTATTAGTATTATTTTATTCTATTTTTTATTTTATTATATATTATTATTATTATTATTAATTTTTTAATTTATTTTATTATTATTATTATATATATATTTTTTTTATATATATCTGTCTGTCTCTGTATGTGTGTGTGTGTGTGTGTGTGTGTGTGTGTGAGAATGTGTCTGTCTTTGTCATCTTACTTGTTACATAATTGTGCCATTTGTCCCTCGTTAGTGGGACCTGAGTGGGGTGGGAGGGTGGGTGGGTGGGTGGTTTGGGTTTTAAGGGAAAGGGTGTGAATCATTTACTGACTTTAAAATTGTACTGTTTTGACTTGCACTTTTTTCTGTCTATTTGAAAATGCCAATAAAAAAAGTTGGGAAAAAAAACAAACAAACAAAAAAAAAAAACGATACCGATAATTTCCGATATTACATTCTAAAGCATTTATCTCTAGTTAGAACTTTACACTACTTTATATTAGAAATGGCAACAACAGAGGGTGAATGCTACAAAACAAGAAAATAGTGAAAAAAAAGAAGCTTATCGACTACAACATCGGCACGGACTACAGTGGCGGACGTGCCCAAATTTTCAGGACTTATACAGATCTCAAACACACATCAGCAGGTACCAGAAGATTAAAAAAAGTTGGTTTTGCATAATATTGTGAAACAAAAAACTAGATAATATGTATGCGAATGGGTGCCATTTTGCAGTCCTTATACACACACCATACTAATACTTGTATCTCTGATTATGGTAGTCGTAATGGGTGGACAATCCATCAAGCGGTGCGGCTTCAAAGTCATACTAAAACATTTTAACAGATTTGAGTGCCGTGTGTAATGTTCTTTATTTCAATGGAACATTTAAAGTTTTGGTGTTGTTTACTGGCGTCATATTGCAGTCTACATGTATCTCTTATGTAAATAATAAATATCAATGTTTATCTGTAAATAACAATATATAAATAAATGTAAGTGTGTCTGTAAATAATATATAAATAAATGTAAGTGTTTATCTGTGAATAACAATATTTAAATAATAAATATCAATGTTTATCTGTAAATAATATATAAATAAATGTAAGTGTGTCTGTAAATAATATATAAATAAATGTAAGTGTTTATCTGTAAATAACACAATATAAACAATAAATATCAATGTTTATCTGTAAACAACAATATATAAATAAATATAAGTGTGTCTGTAAATAATATATAAATAAATGTAAGTGTTTATCTGTGAATAACAATATTTAAATAATAAATATCGATGTTTATCTGTAAATAATATATAAATAAATGTAAGTGTGTCTGTAAATAATATATAAATAAATGTAAGTGTTTATCTGTGAATAACAATATTTAAATAATAAATATCAATGTTTATCTGTAAATAATATATAAATAAATGTAAGTGTGTCTGTAAATAATATATAAATAAATGTAAGTGTTTATCTGTAAATAACAATATATAAATAAATATCAATGTTTATCTGTAAATAACAATATATAAATAAATGTATGTATGTATGTGTGACTACCATCTTCTGGTCACACTTATTACACAATGTACCAAATAAAATGTCTTCGAGGTCGGTAAGCACAACCGGAATTATTCCATACATTAAGCGCACCGGGTTATAAAGCGCACTGTCGATTTTTGAGAAAATTAAAGGATTTTAAGTGCGCCTTATAGTCCGAAAAATAAGGTATGTCTAAAGATTTTTATTTTTCCAATTGCAGCATTTTGTTTCATGGGGTTTTCCTTGTGGATGATTTCTGGCGTTTGAAGCAATGATTACAAACATCGATTGCCTTAACAGGATGCGAGAAAGGATGGACGTAGCGTCACTCACCCATGACAGTGCCTTGGTAGAACTGCCTCAAGTTCTGCTCGGGCTGCGTCCCGGGAACAAAGTCGCCCAGGCCGATGGTGCACAGTGAGATGAAACAGTAGTAGAAGCCGTCCAGGAAGGACCAGGTCCCTTCCACCGCGCTGAAGATGGCCGCCGGCGCCGCAAAGAAGCACAGCACCACCAGGACCAGCAGCAGCAGGAAGTGGACGGCGGCGGCGGGCCGAGGCTCCAGGCCCGAACGCTGCAGCAGGCCGAGGGGGGCGAGGACCAGCGGGTACATCAGCCTCTGCACGCAGGCCGTCAGCACCAGCATGGTGAACGGCACGCCGATCAAAGCGTAGACGATGGAGAAGGCCTTGCCCGCGTTGGACAGCGGGACAGTGTGACCGTAACCTGGAAACACCAGGACAGAAGAAATCCATGAAAAACATCAACTCTTCCTCGCTTTAATCTTCGTTGCAAGCATGACGTTTGGACACAGCTGTCGGCACAATAAACCATTTGTCCCTTTTTACGCTATTGTGGACATTTGACATTTGGCGTAACCTGATGACTGCGAGGCGAAGAATTACACATGACCTCCTCCTCCTCCTCCAGGCTGGCGTCGCCTTGTCATGTTCTCAAGATGAACATTCTCCTTTTTTAATTCAAATATGCTTTAAGTTTACATACAACCTAGTACAGAGGTCGGCAACCCGCGGCTCTAGAGCCGCGTGCGGATCTTTAGCACCGCCCTAGTGGCTCTCTGGCGCTTTTTCAATAATGTATGAAAAATGGAAAAAGATGAGGGGAAAAAAATCTATTTTTTGTTTTAATATGGTTTCTGTAGGAGGACAAACATGACACAAACCTCCCTAATTGTTATAAAGCACACTGTTTATATTAAACATGCTTCACTGATTCGTGTATTTGGCGAGCGCCGTTTTGTAAGTATGGTGGAGCAGCAGACGGCGTCCACAAGGTACATCCGTACATGACATGACAATCAACACCAAAATAGGAGCACAAGACAAGAAGTAAAACACTACACACAGGAGAACACCAACAATGATGTGACAGGTGGTGACAGTACACCTACTTTGAGACAAGAGCTATAGTGAGACATGCTTGGTTATAGTTTGAATTCATATCCAACAATTGCCAGAACAACTTTTTACTGTCAATATCGGCTGCTAGTGATGGGTCCGGCAACACCGATGCATCGGCGCATGCGTCGAGCTCATAGAGCAAAACCCTGTGTCGGTGCGCGTACCGCTTTTAGAAAGTCACGTGACCGATCATGAGCTGTTTTGGTCACGTGACCGATACGCCAACTGTGTCGCCTCCTCTGTGCCCTGTGAGCGTGTCTTTTCTACAGCCGGAGAAATGATAACTAAGAGAAATCGTCTAAAATGTAATACGTCGGAAAAACTTTTTTTTTTTTTTTTTAATAAAAATGTGTAAAAAAAATAAAATTAAAACAATTCCCAGTCCACAATCATCCACAACACGTTCTCTTAGATTTCCATGTTATGATACATATTCACATTATTTATTGACTGTATCTAAAAAAGATAAAAATATATTTTTATTTAAATGAAGATATGAAATAATCCTAAATGAAATACAATGACTTGGTTTATATTATTGTATATACTAGGGCAGGGGTCACCAACGCGGTGCCCGCGGTCACCAGGTAGCCCGTAAGGACCAGATGAGTCGCCCGCTGGCCTGTTCTAAAAATAGCTCAAAGAGCAGCACGTACCAGTGAGCTGCCTCTATTTTTTAAATTGTATTTATTTACTAGCAAGCTGGTCTCGCTTTGCTCCACATTTTTAATTCTAAAAGAGACAAAACTCAAATAGAATTTGAAAATCCAAGAAAATATTTTAAAGACTTGGTCTTCACTTGGAATAAGCGGTAGAAAATGGATGGATGGATGGGTCTTCACTTGTTTAAATAAATTCATTTATTTTTTTACTTTGCTTCATATTACTTTTAGAAATACAATTTTAGAGAAAAAATACAACCTTAAAAATGATTTTAGGATTTTTAAACAAATATACCTTTTTACCTTTTAAATTTCTTTCCTGACAATTTAAATCAATGTTCAAGTAAATGTATTTTTTTTTTTATTGTAAAGAATAATAAATATTTTAGCTTCTGGTTTTTCGACGAAGAATATTTGTGAAATATTTCTTCAAACTTACTATGATTAAAATTCAAAAATATTATTCTGGCAAATCTAGAAAATCTGTAGAATCAAAAGTATTTTGAATTTATTTGAAAATTTTTGTTCTGGAAAATCTAGAAGAAATACTGATTTGTCTTTGTTAGAAATATAGCTTGGTCCAATTTGTTAAATATTCTAACAAAGTGCAGATTGGATTTTAACCAATTTAAAACATGTCATCAAAATTCTAAAATGTATCTTAATCATGAAAAATGACTAATGATGTTCCATAAATTGTTTTTTTTAATTTTTTCAAAAAGATTCAAATTAACTAGTTTTTCTCTTCTTTTTGTCGGTTGAATTTTGAAATTTAAAGAGTCGAAATATAAGATAAACTATGTTTCAAAATTTTATTTTAATTTTTTTCGTGTTTCCCCCTCTTTTAAACCGTTCAATTAAGTGGTTTTTTTCATCGTTTATTCTCTACAAAAAACCTTCCGTAAAAGGAAAAAAAATGTACGACGGAATGACAGACAGAAATACCCATTTTTTTATATGTATATAAATTTATTTATTTAGCTATTCTTGTTTAAATCACACTTACGTGTAACTTACAAATGACAATATATTTATTTATTTAAGTGTGTATCAAACTGGTAGCCCTTCGCATTAATCAGTACCCAAGAAGTAGCTTTTGGTTTCAAAAAGGTTGGTGACCCCCAGGGCCGGCCCGTGGCATAGGCCGTATAGGCAAATGCTAAGGGCGCCGTCCATCAGGGGGCGCCACGCCAGTGCCACAAATGTTGGAGAGAAAAAAAAAAAAAAAAGTTGGTACTATTATTTCTAAATACAAAAAATAATCCCACGTTAATTAAAATGCAAAGTAAAGCCTATTTAATAGAAATATTATTTGTTACAACATTACGCCCCCCCCACCTCCCCCCGCACGGTGCGCCCCCTCCCTTCCCGTATCATGACTCTTTTTGGACGTCACCACATCAAAATATCAACACGAGATGCCAAAACTGTCAGGTGCCCAGGGAAGAAAAAAGAGAAAAGAAGAGGAGGAGAAACGAGAAAAGACAGAGGTAGCAGGTAGGTAACGTTAGCCTACATGAAATTATTTGTCTGTTACAGAATGTGATAGTAACCTGGCTTTTTAGCATTAAGCTAATGTTACATGATTCGGCAATTGCTAATCAATAAATAGCTAGTTCTGTTTTAACGTCGGGTTAATATTGTGGAGGGGGCTAAATTGTTATGGAAAATAATAATGTAACGTTAGGTAATTACAGTACTCCCACCTTACATTCCTCAGGGACATTTGTATTAGATCTTTTAAGCAGGTGTTTTTTGTTTACATTGTTATTGCCTTCTGGTTAGCTAATGTTTGCCCTGCAGGTAATAGTCACTTTTCCACCCCTTTATATATTAGGTATAGTTGTAAGTAAAAAAAAAAAGGTCAAAGACAAAGCTATTCGGGTTCTTGTGAGTATATACACTTCACTGCCGATGTGGGGGGGCGCCACCTAAAATCTTGCCTAGGGCACCAGATTGGTTAGTGCCGGGCCTGGGTGACAGTACACCTACTTTGAGACAAGAGCTATAGTGATGCATGCTTGGTTATGGTTTGAATTCATATCCAACAATTGCCAGAACAACTTTTTACTGTCAATATCGGCTGCTGAGTTTCATTTTTTAATGTTTTCTGCTGATAGTGTGCCTCCGCATTTTTTTTATGGAAAAAAAATGTGCCTTGGCTCAGAAAAGGTTGAAAAACACTTCTTTAAAGAGCCATCTCTACTTAAAAGCCAACGTTTGTTTGCTCTACTAAAACATCGGTTTCAAAGTGTTTGTTTGTGGAGACATTTTCTGTTGTTTTTTCCCTCCTCAAATGACATAAAACGTGTGTAAAAACAAAAACAAAACTCCACGTGATAAGAGGACAAAGCAGGCATGTTTTCCATTAGAACCTTCTAGAACATTTCTTCATGTCGTCGGACTCACCTACGGTGGTGACCAGCGTGTTGGCGAAGAACATGGCCGATGTCAAGTCCCAGTTGGACGGGGCGGAGGCGTTCTTGTGCGCCGTGACGCCGTGCCTGTTGGCGGCCAGCACCTGGCCCACGAAGAGGTCCAGGGCGGCGGGCGAGACGCAGCTGTGGTTGAGGAAGCGCCGTTTGAGGGCATCCACGTCGCGGCGAAGCTCCTCCTCCACGGGCCGCTCGATGCTGGAGAAGACCAGCGCGCCGAACAGGAGGTAGACCACGTACAGGAGGACGAAGCCGGTGAGCAGCAGCCAAGACCTGTCGGCGGGACGCATGTCTGCTGCCGCTGCGAAGGAGCCGCCGACTGAACCTCTTCCTCCGCCTCCCGCTGGACGAACCCTCCATGGAACTTTGAGGGGCCGAACCCGGAAAACTTGACGCCCATCTCAGCCCCCATCGTCCTCCACCCACCACCGGCCAGTGATACTGCACTTCTGAGTGTCGATCCGATAGCATGTACACGCGGCATCGGTACTGCCGATACCAATACTTGTTGTTTGTCGAGGTCGTTATTAGGGACAGAGGACCCTATTGTATTTCTAGCGTATTATTATCATATCGCTGTAATTTGACCCCCTTAACATGCTTCAAAACCAGAGGTGGGTAGTAACGCGCTACATTTACTCCGTTACATCTACTTGAGTAACTTTTGGGATAAATTGTACTTCTAAGAGTAGTTTTAATGCAACATACTTTTACTTTTACTTGAGTATATTTATAGAGAAGAAACGCTACTTTTACTCCGCTACTTTTATCTACATTCAGCTCGCTACTCGCTACTAATTTTTATCGATCTGTTAATGCACGCTTTGTTTGTTTTGGTCTGTCAGCAGGCCCGGCCCTAACCAATCTGGCGCCCTAGGCAAGATTTTAGGTGGCGCCCCCCCACACATCGGCAGTAAAGTGTATATACTCGCAAGAAACCTAATAGCTTTGTCTTTGACCTTTTTTTACTTACAACTATACCTAATATATAAAGGGGTGGAAAAGTGACTATTACCTGCAGGGCAAACATTAGCTAACCAGAAGGCAATAACAATGTAAACAAAAAACACCTGCTTAAAAGATCTAATACAAATGTCCCTGAGGAATGTAAGGTGGGAGTAGAGTAATTACCTAACGTTACATTATTATTTTCCATAACAATTTAGCCCCCTCCACAATATTAACCCGACTTTAAAACAGAACTAGCTATTTATTGATTAGCAATTGCCGAATCATGTAACATTAGCTTAATGCTAAAAAGCCAGCTACTATCACATTCTGTAACAGACAAATAATTTCATGTAGGCTAACGTTACCTACCTGCTACCTCTGTCTTTTCTCGTTTCTCCTCCTCTTCTTTTCTCTTTTTTCTTCCCTGGGCACCTGACAGTTTTGGCATCTTGTGTTGATTTTTTGATGTGGTGACGTCCAAAAAGAGTCATGATACGGGAAGGGAGGGGGCGCACCGTGCGGGGGGAGGAGGGGGGGCGTAATGTTGTAACAAATAATATTTCTATTAAATAGGCTTTACTTTGCATTTTAATTAATGTGGGATTATTTTTTGTATTTAGAAATAATAGCACCAACTTTTTTTTTCTTTTTTTTTTTCTCCAACATTTGTGGCACTGGCGTGGCGCCCCCTGATGGACGGCGCCCTTAGCATTTGCCTATACGGCCTATGCCACGGGCCGACCCTGACAGAGGACCCTATTGTATTTCTAGCGTTTTATTATTATATCGCTGTAATTTGACCCCCTTAACATGCTTCAAAACTCACCAAATTGGACACACACATCAGGACTGGCGAACATTGCGATCTAATCAAAAAACCAAACCCCAAAACTCAAAATTGCGCTCTAGCGCCGCCTAGGAAGAAAACACAGACACAACTGCCTGTAACTCCCAGTAGGAATGTCGTAGAGACACATACTTGCCAACCCTCCCGAATTTTCCAGGAGACTCCCGAAATACAGCGCCTCACACGAAAACCTCCCGGGATAAATATTCTCCCGAAAATCTCCCGATTTTCAGCCGGAGCTGGAGGCCACGCCCCCTCCAGCTCCATGCGGACCTGAGTGAGGACAGCCTTTTTTCTGACGGGAGGACAACAGGGTGACAAGAACTAAATCATCCAGACTAGAAATAAATTGTATTATTATGTTTATCTTACCTACAAATAAATATATTTATTAATTTAAAAAAAACAACCTAAATACATTTTTACTATATTTTGCTAAAAACATCAAAATTAATTGTATTTTTATTTTTATTTTTTCTGACTCCTTATTGCATCCAGCCATAGAATTATACATTAAAATAAACATATTTGAAATAATTAATTTGAAATTATCATAATAATTCATTTAAAATGACAATATTTAATTATTAAAATAATTGCTTGTTTATCAACAACTTTAGCATTTTATTCATTACATTTTGAAGCTCTCAGAAGCCAAGTTATGTTATATTAATGTTATATTTATGCAAGTTTGAAGTATCAATTATCTAAACACAGTTTTGTTTGCATATTTTCAGGATGTATATATATATATATATATATATATATATATATATATATATATATATATATATATATATATATATATATATGCCGATACCAATACTTGTTGTTTGTCGAGGTCGTTATTAGGGACAGAGGACCCTATTGTATTTCTAGCGTTTTATTATTATACCGCCGCCTTTTTGAGCTGTAATTTGACCCCCTTAACATGCTTCAAAACTCACCAAATTGGACACACACATCAGGACTGGCGAACATTGCGATCTAATCAAAAAACCAAACCCCAAAACTCAAAATTGCGCTCTAGCGCCGCCTAGGAAGAAAACACAGACACAACTGCCTGTAACTCCCAGTAGGAATGTCGTAGGGACACATGCTTGCCAACCCTCCCGAATTTTCCGGGAGACTCCCGAAATACAGCGCCTCACACGAAAAACCTCCCGGGATAAATATTCTCCCGAAAATTTCCCGATTTTCAGCCGGAGCTGAGTGAGGACAGCCTTTTTTCAGACGGGAGGACAACAGTGTGACAATAACTAAATCATCCAGACTAGAAATAAATTGTATTATTATGTTTATCTTACCTACAAATAAATATATTTATTAATTTAAAAAAAAACAACCTAAATACATTTTTACTATATTTTGCTAAAAACATCAAAATTAATTGTATTTTTATTTTTATTTTTTCTGACTCCTTATTACATCCAGCCATAGAATTATACCGGTACATTAAAATAAACATATTTGAAATAATTAATTTGAAATTATCATAATAATTCATTTAAAATGACAATATTTAATTATTAAAATAATTGCTTGTTTATCAACAACTTTGGCATTTTATTCATTACATTTTGAAGCTCTCAGAAGCCAAGTTATGTTATATTAATGTTATATTTATGCAAGTTTGAAGTATCAATTATCTAAACACAGTTTTGTTTGCATATTTTCAAGATGTATATATATATATATATATATATATATATATATATATATATATATATATATATATGTATGAAATACTTGACTTGGTGAATTCTAGCTGTCAATAAACCCCTCCCCTCTTAACCACGCCCCCAACCACGCCCCGCTCCACCCCCGACAACGCCCCCACGCCCCACCCCCCCACCTCCCGAAATCGGAGGTCTCAAGGTTGGCAAGTATGTAGAGACATGAAACAAAAACCTCTATGAAGGACCTAGATTTCATACACTGACAACCCCCAGCACAAATCAACAGGAAGTTTGCAATTCCCCCTTCAAAACAAAAGTTGTGTAAAAACAGTCACTTTTTTTTCAAACATTATCTCCTCTGAGCGCGTTTGTCGTGTCGGCTTCAAATTAGCACAGGAGAGAGATTGAACCCTTCTGATTAAAAGTTGATGAAAGAGTTTTAATTACTGCTCCGGTTTGGATTTTATGAGCCCTCAAAGTCGGTCCTGTCCATCGCTGCTTGCAGCTTTAATTTGACTTTATGCATTTCATTTGTTGCCTGATTAGAATCTACGGAAGCCCGCTTCTAAAACATAAAAAAAATATCTCAATGGTGAGTCAGAATTACGAGTTGAAAGTAGAAATTGTGAGTTTGTATCTCACAACGTCCACTTTCTTTCTCACATTTAGGATTTTCTATCTCATAATAATGACTCCCAATATCATAATTATGACTATTTTATCTCATAATTTCACATTTTTTTAATCAAGATAGTCAAAATGTCAAGAATCGGGATTATAAGATTGGACGCCGTAATTATGAGATAGAAAATCGTAATTATCAGAGAGAAAGTGGAAATTATAAGACAAAAAGTCTTAATCATGAGATAAAAACTTGAAATTATGTGAAAAGATAGGACAGGAATAGGATAAGATAAGATAGGAAGTCATATTGATGAGATAAAAAGTCGTAAATATGAGGTAAGAAAGTTGAAATTATAAAATAGTCGTGATTCTGAGAATTTAAATAAAATCGGAATTATGAGATAGTCAAAATGTCAAGAATCGAAATGATAAGATTGGGTGCCATAACTATGAGATACAAAAACCTTAATTATCAGAAAGTGGAAATTATAAGATAAAAACAATTATGGATTTAAATTACTGCTAAAAGTCCACACACGCACAAAACATGTTTTACTCCATACTTGCCAACCTTGAGACCTCTGATTTCGGGAGGTGGGGGGGGGGGGGCGTGGTCGGGGGCGGGGCGGGGCGTGGTTGGGGCGTGGTTAAGAGGGGAGGAGTATATTGACAGCTAGAATTCACCAAGTCAAGTATTTCATACATATATATATACAATTTCACCCTCACCTATGAACCCACGCCAGGAAACCAGCCAAAAAAGAACAGAAAACGAAACGACATCATCTGGTACAACCCCCCATACAGCAAAAACGTCTCAACTAACATTGGACACAAATTCCTCAATCTGATTGACAAACACTTTCCCAAAGACAACACCCTAAGAAAAGTATTCAACAAGAACAACATTAAATTGAGCTACAGCTGCATGAACAATATACGACAAATCATCTCAAACCACAACAAAACAATTGCAAACGAGCCGTCGGCCCCCGGACAGAGCGACTCCAAAATCAACAAAGACTGTAACTGTCGAAAGAAACCTGATTGCCCTCTCAACGGGGGGTGCTTACAAACATCAGTTGTCTACCAATCTAAGGTAATACGCAAGGACATTAACACATCCGACACATATGTAGGATTAACCGAGGGAGAATTCAAAACCAGATGGAACAATCACAAGGCTTCTTTCAGGAACCAAAACCTGCGAAATACCACAGAACTCAGCAAACACATTTGGGACCTCAAAGACAATAATGTTGAATATTCAATAACATGGCAAATTCTTGCATCCAGCACACCTTACAATAGTGGTAATAAAAGATGCAACCTATGCTTGAAAGAGAAACTGTTTATTATTTACCGTCCAGACCTGTCATCCCTCAACAAGCGCAGCGAAATTGTAACAGCATGCCGCCACAGACGGAAACACCTCCTAGGTAACACATGAGCCAATCACCACGCCCCTACGCCAGCCTGTACCCACCCACTCTGTGCCCTATATAAACCATGGTATGCGAATGCTCCCATTAAAATCTCCTGATGATTGAGGGTACCCCCCTCATGAAACAGGCCTGTAGAGATGAAATAGTCTTGTGATTTTTTCCCCCACACATACATATATATATATATATATATATATATATATATATATATATATATATATATATATATATATATATATATATATATATATATATATATATATATCCTGAAAATATGCAAACAAACTGTGTTTAGATAATTGATACCTCAAACTTGCATAAATAAATATTAAGGAATATAACATAACTTGGCTTCTGAGAGTTTCAAAATGTAATGAATAAAATGCTAAAGTTGTTGATAAACAAGCAATTATTTTAATAATTAAATATGGTCATTTTAAATGAATAATTATGATAATTTAAAATCAATTATTTCAAATATGTTTATTTTAATGTATAATTCTATGGCTGGATGTAATAAGGAGTCACGAAAAAATACAAATAAAAATACAATTAATTTTGATGTTTTTAGCAAAATATAGTAAACATTTATTTAGTTTTTTTAAATTTTTAATTAATAAATATATTTATTTTTAGGTAAAATAAACATAATTCTACAATTTATCTCTAGTCTGGATGATTTAGTTCTTGTCACCCTGTCATGAATAAAGGCTGTCCTCACTCAGGTCCGCATGGAGCTGGAGGGGGCGTGGCTTCCAGCTCCGGCTGAAAATCGGGAGATTTTCGGGAGAATATTTGTCCCGGGAGGTTTTCGGGAGAGGCGCTGAATTTCGGGAGTCTCCCGGAAAATTCGGGAGGGTTGGCAAGTATGTTTTACTCACGCCCAACAAATACATCATGCTTCAGAAACAAATAACTTATTTCTTCATGTACAAAAAAATATCCTTCAAGTACAAATCAAAATCTTTCAAGTGCAAAACAAAATCAATCCTACAAAGTTATGAGATTTTAAAAATGGAAATTGTGAGCTAAGAAAAGTCAAATGATGAGATAGAAGTCGAAATGCTGACACACAAAGTCAGGAGATAAAAAGTTATGATTAAAATAAATGTGAATAAAACACAGGTCATATATTTGGAGGCAAACGAACAAATATTGCACTCTACTAACAAAACAATACACAGCAGATACTACTCTTGGTATCGAAACTGTCGACATTTGTGTCGGCTCGCCCATCTCTCGTGCTCGGTCCCGGAGGTGCATCCTGGATGTCCATGCCACGTTACACAACCCTCCCACACACACACACACACACACACACACACATACAAAAGACGTTTTAATAACTAAAATATTGATGACTATTAATCACTTTTTCACCTGGACTTCAACATTAAAGTGCGTGTGCTTAAGGCCACTTCATTAGGCACACCTTTACAATGACAATTCAGAAAATTCATAGTTTAACACATTTATGGTCACTTCTCTTCTGGATTTCAAAATAAAGGTGCCCAAAAGTGCTAATGGACACTTCATTAGGCACACTTGCTCAATGACATGCAGTATAAAAACAATTAAAAAAAACACTTTTATTGCTGTTTTCATTTCTCACCTTCCATCCATCCATTTTCCTACCGCTTGTCCCACCCAGGGTGGAGGGGAGTGCTGGAGCCTATCCCAGTTACACTCGGGCAAAAGGCGGGGTACACTCTCACCTTTCTTTCAAAAAAAGAAGTGCTTATGGACACTTCATTAGGCACACCGAACATACAGTACATTAAAACTATTGTTTTGCTGTTTTTGCCATTTTTTTAAACCTGTATTCAAAAAAAGCTTCCAATACACAAGAAAAAGATCCCTTTTAATGACGTTTTTATATTTCCCACCTGGATTTCAAAATAAAAGGACTTATGCATAGCGGTAAAATGCCTTTCTAAACATCATTTAAAATAACAACTTTAAAAGCTTTTGTTTTTACATTCTCACCTTGTTTTCAAAATAAAAGAGGTTATGGACACATCACACTTCATTGGGCACACCTTCATAACGGCTTCTGATCCAAAATAAAAAAAGACAACTACTAGATTATTATAATAATTATTATTAATTATTACATTTCTCACGTGGATTTCAAAATAAAAGCACACCGTGACAATGGGTTTTACCAAACTCAAAACCAGTGAAATTGGCACGTTGTGTAAATCGTAAATAAAAATAGAATACAATGATTTGCAAATCCTTTTCAACTTATATTCAATTGAATAGACTGCAAAGACAAGATATTTAACATTCGAACAGGAAAACTTTGTTATTTTTTGCAAATATTAGCTCATTTGGAATTTGATGCCTGCCACATGTTCCAAAAAAGCTGGCACAAGTGGCAAAAAAGACTGAGAAAGTTGAGGAATGCTCATCATCATGGGCCATGCGGGCCCTAATAAAACAATTGTCGTGTTGTTTTTTACATTTCTCACATGGATTTCAAAACAAAAGTGCTTACGGACACGTCATTAGGCACACCGTGACAATGGCTTTCAAAACAAAATGAAAAAAGATTTAGGAGGGTAAAAAAAAAAGAAGATGTATCACTTGAATTTCAAAATAAAAGTGCTTATGGATACTTTCTCCGGCACACCTGCGCAATGGCTTCCGATGCTAAACAAGTTAAGTTCGTGTTGTTTTTGTTTTTCCACATTTCTCACGTGGATTTCAAAATAAAAGAGTAAAAGCAACATAATGTTTGGAGAAAAAGTAACTTTTGTTTTTGCTTTGTGTGCTCCTGCTGTTGTAAATAGACAATTTCATGTAAATGAAATACATTTTTTTACTGCTTTTCTTTCAATAAAAGTACGTGTCTATGACACAAGATGTTTTGTCAAGTGTTTACGTAAGAACATGTTATGATTGTCACGATCACATGCATGTTTTTTTTTCTTCTTTTCCTTCTTCTATTTGCTTTTTCTACTCCTGCGAGCAACCTCCCGCTCGCAGATGTGTCGTATAAAAAAAGTTGTTTTCCTTCCCTCACGCCTAAAGCTCTTTTATCCTGCTGCTGTGCTGACTCAGCATAAACTTGCGCTTAACTCTTTCATTGCTGAGCTGGGGGTAAGAAGTTTGGAAAGTTGTTTTTTTGCGGGAAAACAAACGCACTTTGGGTGAGGTCACTAACAGTTAGCGCCCAGTGACCCAGTGTCAGTCAATTGTCTTTAAAAAGCTGTATTATGATTGCACACTCACGGGCGGCCGGATGCAATCAAATAGATTGATCAGTCCTTGTCTGTTTATTTTCCTCCAATTAGCAAATGACCTTATACATCATGTGTATTAATACTCACTAATCTGGCGCAGGTTAGTTTGAGAGCAGAAAAAAAACCTCAAGCAACAATAAGGGCATATGAACTAGGGCTGCAGCTAACGATTATTTTTCTATCGATTAATCTATAGATTATTTTTTCGATTAATCGGTTAATCTATAGATTATTTTTTTCGATTAATCTATAGATTATTTTTCCTTTTACCGATTTTTTTTTTTAATTTAAAATGAAGAGGAAAAAATAAATGTAGGCCAGTTTTTTCAAAAGGCATGGCTTTTATTTACAAATAAAAAAAAGTATGGCCACTCAGTCAACATTGACAACAACATGACAAAATATTCTGTAACAATGTAAACATTTAAAACTTTTAACATTTAACAAAATTAAAAGTAGCTTATTTGCTTTTTAATGTGCAAATATAAAAGTAAACATCCAGTGCAAATCTTAATATTCTGGAATAGTATAAGCATTTCAAAAGTAAAAGTATTGCTTATTTTGCTTTAAAATGTGCAAAAATAAAGATAAACATCCAATACAAAAAAGTGCAAAACGGAAATATTCTGTAACAAGTGTAAACATTTCAACAAAAGTAAAAGTATTGCTTATTTGCTAAAATGTGCAAAAATAAAGCTAAACATCCAATACAAAAAAGTGTACAGTGTAAACATTTCAACAAAAGTAAAAGTATTGCTTATTTTGCTTAATAACACAACAATGATAGTATGATTAAAGTGAAAGTTAATTGTTGGTTTGTACATAGTATATGTAACTGTTAATGTTGTAAAAGGTATTTGCACAACTAATTAACGTTAGCGTTTGTGACACGTCTTGTGCCGTGGGGTTCTTTCAGGACCGACAGACTGAACGCCAGACGGCTTTGCCAGGTTTACAATCTATTCATTTTACACAAAGTCTTTTCTCTTCCAACTGCGCGGATCGCGCACCTGGGCACGATTGCGGCGTCGCTCCCGGCGCGCCCCGCCTCGCCGCTCGCTCGCCGCTCGCTCGCCGCCGCCGCCGCCGCCTCTCCACAGCGTTAAAGAGGAGCGCGTCTTTGTAAACACTGAACAGGCACGCCAAACGCGCCTCTCAGAGCGAAACGGTGTTTTAGTTTATGAATTTACAACGCAGATACAAATGACACATTCATGTTTTTGTGTAATGATGACAACGTATACGCACGCGGACGATTAACTTGTTGATGGTGATGGCAAGAACGCTGTCGGGGGTTTTCTTTTCAAATGTTCGTTCATAGCCGTTGTGCTGCTATGATAGGCCATTTCCGCTCGACACAGTGTGCATACAACAACATTATTAGGCCGTTTATTGAAATACTCCCACACTTTTGACGACTTTTGGCGTGCTTTTTTCCCCTCGCTCGCATCGTCTGCTTTGCGCTCCGCCATGACAGTAAAGTAGAGTGACGTAAATATGCGACGCGCCGACGCACAAAAACGGCGTCGACGTATTTACGTAACCGATGACGTCGACTACGTCGACGCGTCGTTTCAGCCTTAATATGAACGCACATACAAAAACTCGAGACATGCAACGGGGAAGCTGCAGCCATCAGGGCGTGGCTCCGTAGTCCATCAGACCGCCATTCGGCGAAGGCGTGGGATGGGGCATGGGGTGTACGTGTGCATATCTGTGCAGTAGTAGTCCATGGGTGCGTGTTTGTCCATAAGCCTGGAAGTCGCTCCGTTCGTCATCATCCCAGGTGTCTTTGAAGAAGGGATTTGAGAGCGTCTTTCTGGGGTGTTTACATCGTGACATTGCCAAAGCAGAGGGAGTCGAATTGTAGATAAGAATTGTTTTGGTTAGACATATTCCAATTCTGTTCTGGCTCTCAAATTGGTCATCATTTCTCCTTGCAGAGCGGAAAGCTTCTCCGAGATGCTACCCAAGTTGTGATTCAGTTCAGAAATCGTCAAAAGTCTGAGAGGTTGGCCACAGCTCTGCCCAGCCACATCCTTCACCACAGTTCCAAATTGATTACCGTCGAGGAGATCTGGTCAATTTCCTTGAGAAAACTGTTTATCAATTCCATACTTTAGATTTGGGACTTAGAAAGTCAAGACAAGACGAGACAAAGAGCAAACAAAGGAGAAATAAGGGGAAGGGTTGTGTCCGCCTTCGCTGGAGAAGCTAGAAGAAGAAGGGGTAGTTAGTAGTTGGGTGAGTGGGTTGATGGGTGGATGGATTGATAAAAGGATGGGCAGGTCGGTAGATATGGGTGAAAGCATGGATGGACACATGGATGAATGGATGGATGGGTAGGTCAGCATGGTGGACGGCTGAATATATAGATTTGTAGGCAGTTGGGTAGGTGGACGGATGGATGGATGGATGGATGGTATGTAGGTAGATATAGGTGGAAGGAGGGATGGTAGGTCAGCATGATGGACGGCTGAATGTATAGATTTGTAGGCAGTTGGGTAAGTGGATGGATGGATGGATGGATGGATGAATGGATGGATGGATGGATGGATGGATGGATGGATGGATGGATGGATGGATGGATGGTATGTAGGTAGATATAGGTGGAAGGAGGGATGGTAGGTCAGCATGATGGACGGCTGAATGTATAGATTTGTAGGCAGTTGGGTAAGTGGGAGGGTGGATGGATGGATGGATGGATGGATGGATGGATGGATGGATATGTAGGTAGATATAGGTGGAAAGAGGGATGGGCAGGTAGGATGGTGGACAACTGAATGTATAGATTTGTAGGCAGGTGGGTAAGTGGATGGATGGATGGATGGATGGATGGATGGATGGATGGATGGTATGTAGGTAGATATAGGTGGAAGGAGGGATGGTAGGTCAGCATGATGGACGGTTGAATGTACAGATTTGTAGGCAGGTGGGTAAGTGGGAGGGTGGATGATGGATGGATGGATGGGTATGTAGGTAGATATAGGTGGAAGGAGGGATGGGCAGGTAGGATGGTGGACGGCTGAATGTATAGATTTGTAGGCAGGTGGGTAAGTGGATGGATGATGGATGGATGGATGGATGGATGGATGGTATGTAGGTAGATATAGGTGGAAGGAGGGATGGTAGGTCAGCATGATGGACAGTTGAATGTATAGATTTGTAGGCAGTTGGGTAAGTGGATGGATGGATGGATGGATGGATATGTAGGTAGATATAGGTGGAAGGAGGGATGGGCAGGTAGGATGGTGGACGGCTGAATGTATAGATTTGTAGGCAGGTGGGTAAGTGGGAGGGTGGATGGATGGATGGATGGATGGATGGATGGATGGATGGATGGATGGATGGATGGATGGATGTGTATGTAGGTAGATATAGGTGGAAGGAGGGATGGGCAGGTAGGATGGTGGACGGCTGAATGTATAGATTTGTAGGCAGGTGGATAAGTGGGAGGGTGGATGGATGGATGGATGGATGGATGGATGGATGGATGGATGGATGGATGGATGGATGGATGGGTATGTAGGTAGACATAGGTGGAAGGAGGGATGGGCAGGTAGGATGGTGGACGGCTGAATGTATAGATTTGTAGGCAGGTGGGTAAGTGGGAGGGTAAATGGATGGATGGATGGATGGATGGATGGATGGATGGATGGATGGATGGATGGATGGATGGATGGATATGTAGGTAAATATAGGTGGAAGGAGGGATGGGCAGGTAGGATGGTGGACGGCTGAATGTATAGATTTGTAGGCTGGTGGATAAGTGGGAGGGTGGATGGATGGATGAATGGATGGATGGATGGATGGATGGATGGATGGATGGAAGGATGGATGGATGGGTATGTAGGTAGATATAGGTGGAAGGAGGGATGGGCAGCTAGGATGGTGGACGGCTGAATGTATAGATTTGTAGGCAGGTGGGTAAGTGGGAGGGTGGATGGATGGATGAATGGATGGATGGATGGATGGATGGATGGATGGATGGATGGATGGGTATGTAGGTAGATATAGGTGGAAGGAGGGATGGGCAGGTAGGATGGTGGACGGCTGAATGTATAGATTTGTAGGCAGGTCTATAGGTAGGTAGGTGGGTCGATGGATGATGGGTTGATGTAAGGATGGATAAGCAGGTAGATATGGGAGGGAGTATGCATTAGTACAGTGGATGGATGGATGGATGATGAATAGATTTGTAGGCAGGTGGGTAAGTGGACGGATGGATGGATGATTGATAGGTCAGCATGGTGGACGGATGAATGTATAGATTTGTAGTCAGGTTTATAGGTAGGTAGGTGGGTCGATGGCTGGATGGGTTGGTGAAAGGGCAGATAAGTAGGTCGATATGGGAGGGAGGATGCATTAGTACACGACTGGATGGATGGATGGATGTATAGATTTGTAGGTAGGTGGGTTGATGGATGAATGGATTGATGAAAGGGCAGATACTGTAAGTAGGTAGATATGGGAGGGAGGATGCATTCGTACATGACTAGATGGATGGATGGATAATGTATAGATTTGTAGGTTGGTGGGTAAGTGGATGGATGGATGACAGAAAAGGTAGGTGGGTAGATATAGGTGTCACTGGCACTCATGGAGGGCGGATGCTCCCCTTTTCTCTCCCTTATCCCTCCTGTTTGCTTCTTTGTCTTGTCTTAACTTTTTGTTGGCTCTTTTTGCACTGCTCTCCAAATGTAAACATTGGAACTATTTAACTGGCCTCAAGGAAATTGACAAGATCTTGGGTTTAAGGGGAACCTGCCTGTCTTGACGGAGCGGTTGTTGCTAGACACACAATGGACTCTTGGGAGAAGAAGGAGTGCCTGGCGACCCTTTCAGTGGAGGACGTGAAGATATCTACCTATTGGGAGTTATGACAACAGGACATCTGCTGATTGGAGTAAGCGTTGCTCTGGTTTGTCCACAAATTGGAAGACGCTGTCAGCCTTCAAAGTAGCCCAAAGCTGCCACAAATGATTGGAGGATGCGGGCAGAACTGTGGACACTCTTGTGGTTTTGGATAACATCGGACTGTCTGCACTGCAGGATGAATTTGAGGACCAGTCATAGACAATTTAGAGTGAAAAGCAAATGTTATTTTCACTCGCAAACAAAAACATTCTGACTTGAGTTGTTTCCCTGGCTTGGAGACTCCCCTGAAGGACAGTGCAGCGAAGACACAACAAACTCCCTTCTTGTCTCTCACGGACACACACCTGTTGTTGTTGACTTTGGACTGACTGGCGGCTGCAAGAAAACACCAAGGTCGTGGAACAGAGACACGCTGCAGGCTTTTACACACACACACACACACACACACACACACACACACACACACACACACACACACACACACACACACACACACACACACACACACCCCGCCGCCCGGTCCTACGCCTTCGACATGTGAACCCCTTAAGGGTGATGGAAGAGCAGCAGTCTGTCTCCGTAGCCCCCACTCCCACCCCTCTGTTGCAAGTCTCCAGTTGTATGTTGTAATATGTCTATATTCTTTGCTATGGAGTTTTTTTGCCACTGTATTTTTTTTACTAATCCTCCCCCAGCGTCTACCCTTTCCCCATCTTTTACGGGGCGCTTGCTGCGACCCATCAGCGTTCTTGTTCTGTAACCTTGTACACTGTTTGTCTAATCTTGAACGGTTTTGTACACTGTTTGTTTGTCTAATCTTGAACGGGTTTGTACACTGTTTGTCTAATCTTGAACGGGTTTGTACACTGTTTGTTTGTCTAATCTTGAACGGGTTTGTACACTGTTTGTTTGTCTAATCTTGAACGGGTTTGTACACTGTTTGTTTGTCTAATCTTGAACGGGTTTGTACACTGTTTGTTTGTCTAATCTTGAACGGGTTTGTGCTGAAAACAACATCTTGTTGTACTTGTGCTGTCACGGCTTCCCTTTTGTTGGTGTTCTCCTGTGTTTGGTGTTGGTTCCTGTTCTGCGCTCTTCTTTTGGTGGCACTTCCTGTCGTGTTGGTGTTTTTTCGTGACCTCTTCACACATCTTTCCCAGAGCATTTCCCCTCACCCGTTTTCGGTTTGCAATCAGTTCTATTTAAATTGAGTGTGAGCCACCATTGTTTTTGGATGTTGATGTTTTCGATTCCCCATTCTTTGGTGACCGGAGACAATCCTTTATGATGCTAATACACTAAATACACTCGTATGTGTGGACACCGTCTTCTCTACATTTCCCATAAGTGTTTTGCATTTTGTTTCGTTTTTGTCATAGCCTGTCCGGTCAGAGCACTTCCCCGTTGCTGTCGCGTTTTGTTTGTTTTATTCATAAAAAACTACTTGGTATCGGATCCATACCTAAATTTGTGGTATCATCCAAAACTAATGTAAAGCATCCAAAGAAGAGTAGAATAAGTGATTATTACATTTTAACAGAAGTGTAGATAAAACCGGTTGAAACAAAAAATAACCAGACCTTAACAGTAAATGAACAAGTGGATTAATAATCCATTTTTACAGCTTGTCCTTTATATTTTTTGACAAAATAATAGGTGTATAAATGACACAATATGTTACTGCATAGACTAATTAGGAGTCTTTGTTTGTTTACTTACTACTAAAAGACAAGTTGTCTAGTATGTTCACTATTTTATTTAAGGACTAAATTGTTTTTCAAATGCAACAAGAAACATATGTTTAATGTAACGTAAGATTTTTTTTGTTAAAATAAAGCCAATCATTTCATTTTTTGTGGCCCCCTTTATTTAGAAAAGTATCAAAATACATTTTGGTACCGGTACTGATACCAAAATATTTGTATCGGGACAACACTAGTAGGTAGATGTGGGAGGGAGGATGGAATAGTGGACGACTGGATGGATGGATGGAAGGATCGGTCGGTAGGTAGGTAGGTGGGATGGTGGATGGATGAATGTATAGATTTGTAGGCAAGTGGGTAAGTGGATTGATGGATGGATGGATTGATGAAAGAATGGGTAGGTCGGTAGATTATAGGTGGAAGGGTGGATGAGTAGGTATAGTCGAAGGATTAATGTATAGGTAGGTGAGTAGATGGATGGATGTATTCATAAAATGATGGATAGGTAGGTATATGAGAGGGAGAATGAATTAGTGGATGATTGGATGGATGGATGGAAGGATGGAAGGGTGGGTAGGTGGTAGGGGTGGTGGGAGAATTAATGTAAAGATTTGTTAGATAGATAGGTAGGTATGTGGGTGGGTCAATGGATGGACTGATGAAAGGACTGGTAGGTTGGTAGATATGGGAGGGAAGATGGAATAGTGGACGATTGGATGGATGGATGGATGGGTCGGTAGGTAACGTAGATATGGGGACGATTACAATTGCAAATTGGTAGGTATAGGTAGATAGGAAAGTAAGTAGAGGTGGGTGGGTCGATGGATGGATGGTTGGATGGGTAGGTAGGTAGATAGGAAGGTAGGTATAGGTAGGTGGGTTGATGGATTGATGGATGGGTAGGTAGGTAGATAGGAAAGTAGGTATAGGTGTGTGGGTCGATGGATGGATGGATGGATGGGTAAGTGGGTAGGTAGATAGGAAGATAGGTATAGGTGGGTGGGTCGATGGATGGATGGGTAGGTAGATAGGAAAGTAGGTCTAGGTGGGTGGGTCGATGGATGGATGGATGGATGGATGGGTAGGTAGGAAGATAGGAAAGTAGGTAAAGGTGTATGGGTTGATGAATGGATGGATGGGTCAGTAGGTGGATAGGAAGGTAGATATAGTGGGTGAGTCGATGGATGGATGAGTCGGTAGGCAGGTAGATAGAAAGGTAGGTATAGGTGGGGGGGTCGATGGATGGATGGGTAGGTAGGTAGATAGGAAGGTAGGTATAGGTGGGTAGGTCGATGGATGGATGGGTAGGTAGGTAGATAGGAAGGAAGGTATAGGTGGGTAGGTCGATGGATGATGGATGGATGGATGGGTAGGTAGGAAGATAGGAAAGTAGGTAAAGGTGGGTGGGTTGATGAATGGATGGATGGGTCAGTAGGTAGATAGGAAGGTAGATATAGTGGGTGAGTCGATGGATGGATGGGTAGGTAGATAGAAAGGTAGGTATAGGTGGGGGGGTCGATGGATGGATGGGTAGGTAGGTAGATAGGAAGGTAGGTATAGGTGGGTAGGTCGATGATGGATGAGTAGGTAGGTAGATAGGAAGGAAGGTATAGGTGGGTTAGGGTCGATGGATGGATGGGTAGGTAGGTAGATAGGAAGGTAGGTATAGGTGGGTGGGTCGATGGATGGATGGGTAGGTAGGTAGATAGGAAGGTAGGTATAGGTGGGGGGTCGATGGATGGATGGGTAGGTAGGTAGATAGGAAGGTATGTATAGGTGGGGGGGTCGATGGATGGATGAGTAGGTAGGTAGACAGATAGAAAGGTAGGTATAGGTGGGTGGATTGATGGATGGATGAGTAGGTAGGTAGATAGGAAGGTAGGTATAGGTGGGTGGATTGATGGATGAATGGGTTGGTAGGTAGATAGGAAGGTAGGTATAGGTGGGTGGGTTGATGGATGGATGAGTAGGTAGGTAGATAGATAGAAAGGTAGGTATAGGTGGGTGGATTGATGAATGGATGGGTTGGTAGGTAGATAGGAAGGTAGGTATAGGTGGGGGGGTCGATGGATGGATGGGTAGGTAGGTAGATAGGAAGGTAGGTATAGGTGGGTGGGTTGATGGATGGATGAGTAGGTAGGTAGACAGATAGAAAGGTAGGTATAGGTGGGTGGATTGATGGATGGATGAGTAGGTAGGTAGATAGGAAGGTAGGTATAGGTGGGGGGTTGATGGATGGATGAGTAGGTAGGTAGATAGGAAGGTAGGTATAGGTGGGGGTCGATGGATGGATGGGTAGGTAGGTAGATAGGAAGGTAGGTATAGGTGGGTAGGTCGATGGATGGATGGGTAGGTAGGTAGATAGGAAGGTAGGTATAGGTGGGTGGGTCGATGGATGGATGGGTAGGTAGGTAGATAGGAAGGTATGTATAGGTGGGTAGGTCGATGGATGGATGGGTAGGTAGGTAGATAGGAAGGTATGTATAGGTGGGTGGATTGATGATGGATGAGTAGGTAGGTAGATAGGAAGGTATGTATAGGTGGGTGGATTGATGATGGATGAGTAGGTAGGTAGATAGGAAGGTAGGTATAGGTGGGTGGATTGATGGATGGATGAGTAGGTAGAAAGATGGGAAGGTAGGTATAGGTGGGGGGGTCGATGGATGGATGGGTAGGTAGGTTGATAGGAAGGTAGGTATAGATGGGTGGGTAGGTATGTAGATATGGATGATGGCTGGATGGTAGCTAGTTGGGTGGATGATAAAAGGAGGGGTATGTGGATGATGGCTGGATGGTAGCTAGTTGGGTGGATGATAAAAGGAGGGGTATGTGGATGATGGCTGGATGGTAGATAGTTGGGTGGATGGATAAAAGGAGGGGTATGTGGATGATTAGTGATTAGTGATGTGATATTTCAGTGTGAACTGGAGAGTGCGTCAGGATCAATGTATTTATTTATTGATTGCTTTATCTCTCCTGCACATGACAAAACCTTACAGACACAAAGCAGTGAAACACGGAGCGAGCGACACACTGTTGCCATGGCGACGCTCTTTGATTGACAGCCCGGGGGACGAGGACGGGGAGCGCAGTGGAGCGAAGGGCAGCGCATCACTTCCTGCTCGGCTGAACGTGTAAACATCAGGTCGCCAGGACACAAAACTTCTCCCGATGCCGCGTCAGCGCGAGGCTCAGGTCATGTGACACGGCGCCAAACACAACTTCATTGTGGCGTTGGCTCGCTCCTCAAAGTCCTGGCAGCTTTGGGGAAAAAAAAAAGAGTCTCCGCCCAAACAGGAAGCGAGCGTCAACTTCCTGCTCGGCACGGGTGGAGGGTCAGTCCGTCACGCTGGCGTTGTTGTCGCACGACAGCCGTCTCTTGGCGGCCGCGTGCTGATTGGCTGAGGGGCGGCGGTTGGCCCAGCAGGTGACCTGCGAGGACAATTAGAGGAAGTGAGGGCTCAGTCCCAGGACCTTCACGTGGCGTGCTGGGAGGAGTTTGGTGCGCCTCAAAGTGAGTGAAAAAGAAGACTCACTGTGCCGGGCGCCTCCACGTGCAAAGACCTCAACATCAGGTCACGTGACACGCCGCCACTTCCTCCTTTGTATCTGTGGACCGTCATTTTGCTGACATCAGCAAAGCCGCCCAGAAGCCTGCAGGGTCCACATTTGATAATAATGAATGCAGAGTAAAAGGACTATTTGGATCAATAGCAATGATTTCATTCAAACTTTTTCCTCTTAGGGCCGCAAAGTATGCAAGGGCCATTTTTATTTACTAACAAAATTGCCAAAAACAGATATTATATATTAGAGATGCCGATAAATGCTTTAAAATGTAATATCGGAAATGATCGGTATCAGTTTTTTTTAATATCGGTATAGTTTTTTTTTTTTAATTTTCTTTTATTAAATCAACATAAAAAACACAAGATACACTTACAATTAGTGCACCAACCCAAAAAACCTCCCTCCCCCATTTACACTCATTCACACAAAAGGGTTGTTTCTTTCTGTTATTAATATTGTGGTTCCTACATTATATATCAATATATATCAATACAGTCTGCAAGGGATACAGTCCGTAAGCACTAGAGATGCGCGGATAGGCAATTATTTCATCCGCAACCGCATCACAAAAGTCGTCAACCATCCGCCATCCACCCGAACTAACATTTAATCAAAACTGCACCCGCCCGCCATCCGCCACCCGTCCGTTGTTATATATCTAATATAGACGATGCAAGGCATTAGTGAGGTTATAAAGCTTTTGCCTGTTAAAGAAAGGAGACTGATCCAATGCAGCAGAGACATTCAATGCGTGCCACGCTGTCACGGCCCGGACGCACACCAGTGCGCAATCATCTGGGAGCCGCGCTGAGCGCACCTCCAAGTGCGCTCGCGCCACTCAAACTGCTGCGTTCTATCTTGTTTTAACATCCTGTGGCACTCTTCTGGGATCACGGCGGACGAAACTGCTCATGCTCAGGGTGTTTGTGGAGGTTCGGGGTTTTTGCACAAATGTGATGCACCATGTTAGATGTCCCGGTTTTGTGACTGTCGTAGACATAAACAGCGTCGCAGCTCTTGCAAATCACGTAGCCAGCATTACTATCATCCTGATTTACAACCTCATAAAAACGAGTCCACGCTGAACTTTTCTGGCCTTTTTTTCCCCTGGTCTTTAGTATTCCCTTTTTTAGTTTGTCGCGTACCACGTTTGCTGCCGGCGTTGCCATCTCTTTTGTTTTTCTTCTTCTGTTGTGGCATATGCTGCAGGTGCCTGCTCGTTTTTCGTATGTGGGTAACAACATTTAACTATGTATATATATTTACCAATTGGTTTAACTGCCACCCGCCTGAATCTATTTAAAATCTAATTTTTTTTAATTTCAACCGCCCGACCCGACCCGCGGATAAAATCTAATTTTTTTTAATTTCAACCGCCCGACCCGACCCACGGATAAAATCTAATTTTTTTTAAATTTCAACCGCCCGACCCGCGGATAATCCGCGGACTCCGCGGTTGTGTCCGCAAACCGCGCATCTCTAGTAAGCACACATGATTGTGCGTGCTGCTGCTCCACTAATAGTACTAACCTTTAACACTTCATTTGACTCATTTTCATTCATTACTAGTTTCTATGTAACTGTTTTTATATTGTTTTACTTTCTTTTTTATTCAAGAATTTTTTTAAATTTATTTATCTTATTAATATTTTAAAAAAGGACCTTATCTTCACCATACCTGGTTGTCCAAATTAGGCATAATAATGTGTTAATTCCACGACTGTATGGATTGGTATCAGTTGATATCGGTATCGGTAATTAAGGGTTTGGTCAATATCGGAATATCGGCAAAAAGCCATTATCGGACATTCCCAGAGGTGGGTAGTAACGCGCTACATTTACTCCGTTACATCTACTTGAGTAACTTTTGGGATAAATTGTACTTCTAAGAGTAGTTTTAATGCAACATACTTTTACTTTTACTTGAGTATATTTATAGAGAAGAAACGCTACTTTTACTCCGCTACTTTTATCTACATTCAGCTCGCTACTCGCTACTAATTTTTATCGATCTGTTAATGCACGCTTTGTTTGTTTTGGTCTGTCAGACAGACCTTCAAAGTGCCTGCCTTACTGGTGACGTTTGACTCCGTTCCACCAATCAGATGCAGTCACTGGTGACGTTGGACCAATCAAACAGAGCCAGGCGGTCACATGACCTGACTTAAACAAGTTGAAAAACTTGTTGGGGTGTTACCATTTAGTGGTCAATTGTACGGAATATGTACTGTACTGTGCAATCTACTAATACAAGTTTCAATCAATCAATCAAAAGTGTGAAGGAAAAAAGACACTTTTTTATTTCAAACGTATATCCCGTCACAAGCCTAAAGACTGACTGCACAGTTCCTGTCTTCACAATAAAAGTGCCGCTCCATCGCGCCTGCGCTTTCAAAACAAGAGTCTCCGAAAGCCAGTGCAAACAAGCTAGCAAGCTACGGAATTTGCCGCCAATGTATTTCTTGTAAAGTGTGTGAAAACGAATATGGAAGCTGGACAAATAAGATACCAAAAACCAACCACTTTCATGTGGTATTAGACAGAAAGGAGGAACTTTTTTTCTCCTCCATTTGAAAACGTGGACGTTATCATCACTACTGTCTGATTACAATCAATGCAAGTCATCAGAATCAGGTAATACACCAACTTATATTCTTGTCTTCATGAAAGAAAGGAATCTATATGTGTTAAACATGCATGTATATTCATTAAAACACCTTTAACATGTAAACAAAAACGGCAAAATAAATAAATATAAATGATATACTGTATATATCAATGTATGTGTATATATGTATATATATATATATATATATATATATATATATATATATATATATATATATATATATATATGATATGTGTGTGTATGTTACTCATCAGTTACTCAGTACTTGAGTAGTTTTTTCACAACATACTTTTTACTTTTACTCAAGTAAATATTTGGGTGACTACTCCTTACTTTTACTTGAGTAATAAATCTCTAAAGTAACAGTACTCTTACTTGAGTACAATTTCTGGCTACTCTACCCACCTCTGGACATCCCTAATATATATATATTTAAAAACAACACGTTGTGTTATAGGTGACTTTGTATATGTCCTATCTTGTTTGTTGAATGTATTAAGAATATACAGTGGTGGTCAAAAGTTTACATACACTTGTAAAGAACATCATGTCATGGCTGTCTTGAGTTTCCAATCATTTCTACAACTCTTATTTTTTTTTGATAGAGTGATTGGAGCACATACTTGTTGGTCACAAAAGACCTTCATGAAGTTTGCTTCTTTTATGAATTTATTATGGGTCTACTGAAAATGTGAGCAAATCTGCTGGGTCAAAAGTATACATACATCAACATACATTCATACTTGGGATTCTGGGTATTTGTTCTGTTGTGTTTATGTTGTGTTACGGTGCGGATGTTCTCCTGAAATGTGTTTGTCATTCTTGTTTGGTGTGGGTTCACAGTCAGTGTGGCGCATGTTTGTAACAGTGTTAAAGTTGTTTATATGGCCACCCTCAGTGTGACCTGTATGGCTCGTAGTCACTTACTGTGTCTATAGAAGCCGCAGACAACATGTGACTGGGCCGGCACGCTGTTTGTATGGATAAAAAGCAGACGCGACGGCAGCTTGTAGAGGACGCTATAGGCAGTGCCTTTAAGGCACGGCCCCGTTATTGTTGTCCGGGTGGAAATCGAGAGAATGGTTGCCTCCGGAGATTTTCGGGAGGGGCACTGAAATTCGGGAGTCTCCCGCAAAAATCGAGAGGGTTGGCAAGTATGCATACATTATACTATTTGGTGATGTAGAAAAGTTACAATCAAATCAAATTAGCTTCATGGCCTCTTATCTTAACTTCATGTGAGTGATTATGATTGACGACAACTGTTGACTTATATATATATATATATATATATATATATATATATATATATATATATATATATATATATATATATATATATATATATATATATATATATATATATATTAGGGCTGCAACTAACAACTAAATTGATAATCGATTAATCTGTCGATTATTACTTCGATTAATTGATTAATAATCGGATTAAAAGAGACAAACTACATTTCTATCCTTTCCAGTATTTTATTGAAAAAAAACAGCATACTGGCACCATACTTATTTTGATGATTGTTTCTCAGCTGTTTGTAAATGTTGCAGTTTATAAATAAAGGTTTATAATACAAATAAAAAAAAATTTTTTTTAATTAAAAATGCATATAAAATAAAAAAGTAGCCTCTGCGCATGCGCATAGCATAGATCCAACGAATCGATGACTAAATTAATCGCCAACTATTTTTATAATCGATTTAATCGATTAGTTGTTGCAGCCCTAATATATATATATATATATATATATATATATATATATATATATATATATATATATATATATATATATATATATATATATATATATATATATATATATATATATATATATATATATATATGTATGTGTGGGGGAAAAAAATCACAAGACTTCTTCATCTCTACAGGCCTGTTTCATGAGGGGTTCCCTCAATCATCAGGAGATTTTAATGGAAGCATTCACATACCATGGTTTATATAGGGCACAGAGTGGGTAGGTACAGGCTGGCGTAGGGGCGTGGTGATTGGCTCATGTGTTACCTAGGAGGTGTTTCCGTCTGTGGCGGCATGCTGTTACAATTTCGCTGCGCTTGTTGAGGGATGACAGGTCTGGACGGTAAATAATAAACAGTTTCTCTTTCAAGCATAGGTTGCATCTTTTATTACCACTATTGTAAGGTGTGCTGGATGCAAGAATTTGCCATGTTATTGAATATTCAACATTATTGTCTTTGAGGTCCCAAATGTGTTTGCTGAGTTCTGTGGTATTCCGCAGGTTTTGGTTCCTGAAAGAAGCCTTGTGATTGTTCCATCTGGTTTTAAACTCTCCCTCGGTTAATCCTACATATGTGTCGGGTGTGTTAATGTCCTTGCGTGTTACCTTAGATTGGTAGACAACTGATGTTTGTAAGCACCCCCCGTTGAGAGGGCAATCAGGTTTCTTGCGGCAGTTGCAGCCTTTGTTGGTTTTGGAGTCGCTCTGTCCGGGGGCTGACGGCTCATTTGCAATTGTTTTGTTGTGGTTTGAGATAATTTGTCGTATATTGTTCATGCAGCTGTAGCTCAATTTAATGTTGTTCTTGTTGAATACTTTTCTTAGGCTGTTGCCTTTGGGGAAGTGTTTGTCAATCAGAGTGAGGAATTTGTGGCCAATGTTAGTTGAGACGTTTTTGCTGTATGGGGGGTTGTACCAGATGATGTTGTTTCGTTTTCTGTTCTTTTTTGGTTGGTTTCCTGGCGTGGGTTCATAGGTGAGGGTGAAATTGTATCCGCTTTCATCAGGTGCTTTTTGGTACGGGGGGGTTGCTTGGTCAAATTCAGCTTTGCTGGATGACAGCATCGATAGCCTTTTATTAATTCCGGTAGGTATACTTTTCGTGGTGGTGGGTGGGTGGTTGCTGTCATGGTGCACGTATTGGAGTGTTGTGTTGGATTTCGTGAATGGTTGGTAGCTGTTATTTCTCAGGTTGAAAGTGACGTCGAGGAAGTTGGCGGTTTGCTTGTCGGCTTCAATCGTGATCCGTAGGCCGTTCTCTTTGAAAATTTGGCATATGCGCTTCTTGGTATTCTCGCTGCTCCTTGGCGAGGCGCGACACACTGCCAGTCCGTCATCACGGTAAATACCAAGGTTCCGGTTGAGGCTAGCGAGCTGGGAGAGGAGGAAACTCCCAACGAGTTCACACGTTTCTGCTCCGTCAAAACTTCCCATAGTGACGTCATATATATATATATATATATATATATATATATATATATAAAATTAATTATTAGTTAGAACTTTTCCCGCTTTTTTTCTCCATTACATTCAGATTTTTTTGCTGTATTTTCATCAAATATGCTGCGGGCCTCAGCAAATATTGGGGTGGTATAGCTCAGTTGGTAGAGTGGCAAGACACTTTACCCACCAGCTGCCAGTGCCACCCACACTGGTTTAATTGTAACTTAGATATTGGGTTTCACGATGTAAAAGAGCTTTGAGTCACTAGAGAAAAGCGCTATATAAATATAATTCACTTCACTTCATTGAAATCAGCTTTGTCTTTTAAAATGGCACAGTTCACTGTGATGGCCACACGATGGCGACATTCAACAACAATGTGAGTCATTGTAAGATAAAGTAGTGAAAATGACAACATGAACTTCTTCCATGTCAACACAACAACGCTCGACTCACCGCTGCTTCTGACCGCCGCTTCCCGCCAGGAGCTGCGTCAACGTGGGAATAACGTCGGGGTCGCCGGGGTCCCGGGGGGGTGAGTCGGGTAGCGGGGGAAAGGCTGATGCAAAGAGACCCGCCTACGGAGAGAGACGCCATCACTGAGTAACAATAATAAAGACAGAATGTTCCGTACTGGAGATTATTATACTGTGGTGACCACGGCATGCGAGGCTTTAAATCAGGGGTGTCCAAAGTGCGGCCTGGGGGACATTTGTCGTGCGTGTCTTGTTTTTTTTGGGCCACATTGTTGGGAAAAACAGTCAAAATGTAAGGAAAAAGTGTAATGTTAATAGAAAAAGCTGAAACTATGATGCAAAAAAATTTGCGGCCCACAGCTTGAATTTTGCTCACCGGCGGCTGTTGTCAGAAAAAAACAAAAATGTAAGAGAAAAGAGAATACATTTAATGTACTGAGAAAAAAACTGAAATTATGATACTAATAATTAATAATAATATACTTTGTCAACTAAAACACAAAGTCGACACAAAGTTTTGTGTTAAAAAAATATATAAATATATATGAATATACTGTGTATATGTATCCATCCATCCATCTTCTTCCGCTTATCCGAGGTCGGGTCGCGGGGGCAGCAGCCTAAGCAGGGAAGCCCAGACTTCCCTCTCCCCAGCCACTTCGTCCAGCTCTTCCTGTGGGACCCCGAGGCGTTCCCAGGCCAGCCGGGAGACATAGTCTTCCCAACGTGTCCTGGGTCTTCCCCGCGGCCTCCCACCGGTCGGACGTGCCCTAAACACCTCCCTAGGGAGGCGTTCGGGTGGCATCCTGACCAGATGCCCGAACCACCTCATCTGGCTCCTCTCCATGTGGAGGAGCAGCGGCTTTACTTTGAGCTCCTCCCGGATGGCAGAGCTTCTCACCCTATCTCTAAGGGAGAGCCCCGCCACCCGGCGGAGGAAACTCATTTCGGCCGCTTGTACCCGTGATCTTGTCCTTTCGGTCATAACCCAAAGCTCATGACCATAGGTGAGGATGGGAACGTAGATCGACCGGTAAATTGAGAGCTTTGCCTTCCGGCTCAGCTCCTTCTTCACCACAACGGATTGATACAGCGTCCGCATTACTGAAGACGCCGCACCGATCCGCCTGTCGATCTCACCATCCACTCTTCCCTCACTCGTGAACAAGACTCCGAGGTACTTGAACTCCTCCACTTGGGGCAAGATCTCCTCCCCAACCCGGAGATGGCACTCCACCCTTTTCCGGGCGAGAACCATGGACTCGGACTTGGAGGTGCTGATTCTCATCCCAGTCGCTTCACACTCGGCTGCGAACCGATCCAGTGAGAGCTGAAGATCCTGGACAGATGAAGCCATCAGGACCACATCATCTGCAAAAAGCAGAGACCTAATCCTGCAGCCACCAAACCAGATCCCCTCAACGCCTTGACTGCGCCTAGAAATTCTGTCCATAAAAGTTATGAACAGAATCGGTGACAAAGGGCAGCCTTGGCGGAGTCCAACCCTCACTGGAAACGTGTCCGACTTACTACCGGCAATGCGGACCAAGCTCTGGCACTGATCATACAGGGAGCGGACTGCCACAATCAGACAGTCCGATACCCCATACTCTCTGAGCACTCCCCACAGGACTTCCCGAGGGACACGGTCGAATGCCTTCTCCAAGTCCACAAAACACATGTAGACTGGTTGGGCAAACTCCCATGCACCCTCAAGGACCCTGCCGAGAGTATAGAGCTGTTCCACGACCAGGACCAAAACCACACTGTTCCTCCTGAATCCGAGGTTCGACTATCCGGCGTAGCCTCCTCTCCAGTACACCTGAATAGACCTTACCGGGAAGGCTGAGGAGTGTGATCCCACGATAGTTAGAACACACCCTCCGGTTCCCCTTCTTAAAAAGAGGAACCACCACCCCGGTCTGCCAATCCAGAGGTACCGCCCCCGATGTCCACGCGATGCTGCAGAGTCTTGTCAACCAAGACAGCCCCACAGCATCCAGAGCCTTAAGGAACTCCGGGTGGATCTCATCTATATGTATATATATAAAAGTATGATATATATATATATGTATTTAATGTATACAATATACACACACACATATATACTGTATATACAGTGAGGTCCACAAGTATTTGCACACCCTGCAATTTTGCAAGTTCTCCCACTTAGAAATTAGGGAGAGGTCTGAAATGTTCATGATAGATGTATTTCCACTGTTAAAGACATCATCTAAAAAGAAAATTGTGGAAATCTGTAGTCCAGACGTGTCTCCCATTGAAAATGTGTGGCGCATTATGAAGCCTAAAATAGCACAACGGAGACCCCCGGACTGTTGAACAACTTAAGCTGTACATCAAGCAAGAATGGGAAAGAATTCCACCTGAGAAGCTTCAAAAATGTGTCTCCTCAGTTCCCAAACGTTTACTGAGTGTTGTTAAAAGGAAAGGCCATGTAACACAGTGGTGAACATGCCCTTTCCCAACTACTTTGGCACGTGTTGCAGCCATGAAATTCTAAGTTAATTATTATTTGCAAAAAAAAAAAAAAAGTTTATGAGTTTGAACATCAAATATGTTGTCTTTGTAGCATATTCAACTGAATATGGGTTGAAAATGATTCGCAAATCATTGTATTCCGTTTATATTTACATCTAACACAATTTCCCAACTCATATGGAAACGGGGTTTGTATAATGTCTGTTTTTAGCATTTAAAAACAAAAAATATACATCAAAAAGACGCCTGCTTACTTGAGTTTTGGAAAAAAAATTGGACAACCATGATTTTGTCATTGTATTAAAAGTGAAAGTAGCGGCAATGAAACATGACGTCACCTTCCTCTAAACGTTTCAAGTCATTCCTCCGATCAAACATTAGTGGCCAACACTGCCACCTAGTGGCCACCTCAACACATGACGGGAACAACCTGGATGGGAACGGACTGGTCATTGAACGTCTCACGGAAGTGGTCCAGAAGTGGAATGAAAGTGATGCATCATGGGAACGACCTGTGGGCGGGGCCTTCGGGTCTTATGGAAGTGCTCACGTTGGCTGTGAGAGTATGGCGTCACATTAGTGACGTACACATATGAGAGTGTCATACAGCCTGATTGGGCGGTGGGGAGGTTGGGGGCGTGTCCTAACGATGTGGGTGTGGCCTTGCTTCAACCTCTTAAGGCCCAAGCTGTTTGTTTAAATGCTTTTTTTTTTATTTCTCTTTGCTATTTGGGCTTATTTACGGAGCCCCTAAAGGGACATGGGGGATTTTTTTTTTTTATAATTTTTTCTTTATAAAAATTATTTTTTTAGACATGTATCTCGTGCGCACGAGATACATGTCTAAAAAAAAATTAAAAAATGTATAATTATTATTTTTAATTTTTATTTTTTTTAGACATGTATCTCATGCGCACGAGATACATGTCTAAAAAAAAAAAATTATAATTATTTATTTTTTATTTAGACATGTATCTCGTGCACAGGAGAAACTTTCTCGTGCGCACGAGATACATGTCAAAAAAAAAAAAATAATAATTATAATTTTTTTTTTTTAGACATGTATCTCGTGCGCACGAGATACATGTCTAAAAAAAATAAAAAATTTATAATAATAATAATTTTTTTTTTTAGACATGTATCTCGTGTGCACGAGAAACTTTCTCGTGCGCACGAGATACATGTCAAAAAAAAAAAAAAATTTTATAATTTTTTAAAAATTTTTTTTAGACATGTATCTTGTGCGCACGAGAAACTATTCCGTGCGCACGAGATACATGTCTAAAAAAAATTAAAAATGTATAATTATTATAGCTATTTATTTCTTTATTTTTTTTAGACATGTATCTCGTGCGCACGGAATAGTTTCTCGTGCGCACGAGATACATGTCTAAAAAAAAAAAAAAAAAAAATTATAATTTTTTTTTTGACATGTATCTCGTGCGCCCCAGAAAGTTTCTCGTGCACACGAGATAGATGTCTAAAAAAAAAAAAATAATAATAATAATTTTTTTTTTTTAGACATGTATCTCGTGCGCCCCAGAAAGTTTCTCGTGCGCACAAGATACATGTCTAAAAAAAAAAAAAATAATAATTATACATTTTTTATTTTTTTTAGACATGTATCTCGTGCGCACGGAATAGTTTCTCGTGCGCACGAGATACATGTCTAAAAAAAATAAAACATTTATAATTATTATTATTATTTTTTTTAGACATGTATCTCGTGCGCACGGAATAGTTTCTCGTGCGCACGAGATACATGTCTAAAAAAAATAAAACATTTATAATTATTATTATTATTTTTTTTAGACATGTATCTCGTGCGCACGAGAAAGTTTCTCGTGTGCACGAGATACATGTCTAAATAAAAAATAAATAATTATAATTTTTTTTTTTTTAGACATGTATCTCGTGCGCACGAGAAACTATTCCGTGCGCACGAGATACATGTCTAAAAAAAATAAAGAAATAAATAGCTATAATTTTTTTATTTATTTTTTAGACATGTATCTCGTGCGCACGAGATACATGTCTAAAAAAAATAAAAAATGTATAATTATTATTATTATTTTTTTTAGACATGTGCACAAGATAGTTTCTCGTGCGCACGAGAAACTTTCTGGGGCGCATGAGATACATGTCTAAAAAATAAAAAATAAATAAATAATTAAAATTTTTTTTTTTTTTTTAGACATTTATCTCGTGCGCACGAGATACAGGTCTAAAAAAATAATTAAAAAATGTATAATTATTATTTTTAATTTTTATTTTTTTTAGACATGTATCTCATGCGCACGAGATACATGTCTAAAAAAAAAAATTATAATTATTTATTTTTTATTTAGACATGTATCTCGTGCACACGAGAAACTTTCTCGTGTGCACGAGATACATGTCAAAAAAAATAATTATAATAATTATATATATATATATATTTTTTTAGACATGTATCTCGTGCGCACGAGAAACTATTCCGTGCGCACGAGATACATGTCTAAAAAAAAAAAAGAAATAACTATAATTTTTTTTTCTTTTTAGACATGTATCTCGTGCGCACGAGAAACTATTCCGTGCGCACGAGATACATGTCTAAAAAAAATAAATTTATAATTATTATTTTTTTATTTAATTTTTTTTAGACATGTATCCCGTGCGCACGAGATAGTTTCTCGTGCGCACGAGATACATGTCTAAAATATATATATATATATATTTAATTATTATTTTTAATTTTTATTTTTTTTAGACATGTATCTCGTGCGCACGAGAAACTATTCCGTGCGCACGAGATACATGTCTAAAAAAATTAAAAAATGTATAATTATTATTATTATTATTTTTTTTTTAGACATGTGTCTCGTGTGCATGAGAAACTATCTCATGCGCACGAGATACATGTCTAAAAAATAAATAAATAAATAAATAATTATAATTTTTTTTTTTAGACATGTATCTCGTGCGCACGAGAAACTATTCCGTGCGCACGAGATACATGTCTAAAAAATAAATAAATAAATAACTATAATTTTTTTTTATAGACATGTATCTCGTGCGCACGAGAAACTATTCCGTGCGCATTAGATACATGTCTAAAAATTTTTTTCTTATAATTATTATTTTTTTATTTTATTTTTTTTAGACAAAAAAAATAAATAAATAAATAACTATAATTTTTTTTTTATAGACATGTATCTCGTGCGTACGAGAAACTATCTCGTGCGCATGAGATACATGTCTAAAAAAAAAATAAAAAAATAATAATAATTATAAATTTATTTTGTTTAGACATGTATCTAATGCGCACGGAATAGTTTCTCGTGCGCACGAGATACATGTCTAAAAAAAAAAAAATTTATAATAATTATTTTTTTTTAGACATGTATTTCGTGTGCATGAGAAACTATTTTGTGCGCACGAGATACATATCTAAAAATAAATAAATAAATAAATAAATTAATTAATTCCCCCCCCCACATGTCTCTTTAGGGGCTTCGTACTTATTGGACCCAAATTAGAATAAAAAACTAAGAATCATCTTTTTATATGATGTACTAAAAGTAACAAACGTGTACTTCATGTTTAGTGACATGCTAATTCTTATTTTTACACTTTTTTCCCCCAAATGCCATTGTATGTTATACTCTTCTGACACCACCAGATGGCAGTATAAGTGTCCACATAAGTGGCCATAAGACCCCAATTCAGTAGTGTACATCATTTTGGAAATAAGAGCTAAAAGGTGCTGTCCACACATGTGGCCACTAAGCCTTTAGAGGTTAAGTTAAACCTGCTTACCAGATTGTGATCATCAGCGCCTCTCCTCTCCTCCTCAGGCCACCAAAGTCCCGCCTCATGCCGACTTTCTCCCCTCGCGTCCTGAGGGAAGGCGGCCCAGGCGTCGCCCGGATGCTGGATGGGACTTCCTGTCCAGGTCGGCGTCCAATCAGACGCTGTTTCAAACACACAAAGATGGCCACTGGAATGTTAGATTACGTAAAGTAATCAATACGGTAGTTGAAGTTGAAGTAGTTGTTTTTATGTGGGCTTGTTGTTGTGGCTTGTGCAGCCCTTTGAGACACTTGTGATTTAGGGCTATATAAATAAACATTGATTGATTGATTGGTTGATTGAAGGAAACATTTTTTGCAAAGTCTGCAAATGATGTGTTGTTGTTGAGTGTCGGTGCTGTGTAATACTCTTCCATACCAGTAGGTGGCAGCAGGTAGCTAATTGCTTTGTAGATGTCGGAAACAGCGGGAGGCAGAGTGCAGGTAAAAAGGTGTCTAATGCTTAAACCAAAAATAAATAAAAGGTGAGTGTCCCTAAGAAAAGGCATTGAAGTTTAGGGAAGGCTATGCAGAACAAAACTAAAACTGAACTGGCTACAAAGTAAACAAAAACAGAATGCTGGACGACAGCAAAGACTTACTGTGGAGCAAAATTGCTACGATTTTTGCGGGATTTGGTTTTCGCCTGCAATTATTGATAAACATCAAGGGTACCACTGCCTGTAACACAGTAATATTCCATCCCGCATGATTATGGCGAGCGGTCACTTCGGTAGATGACCATCAACGTGGTCATCAGTGTTTCACTTTGATGACACAATTATGGCCGTGTCCATTGTGAAGTGAAGTGAATTATATTTATGTAGCGCTTTTCTCTAGTGACTCAAAGCGCTTTACATAGTGAAACCCAATATCTGAGTGACATTTAAACCAGTGTGGGTGGCACTGGGAGCAGGTGGGTAAAGTGTCTTGCCCAAAGACACAATGGCAGTGACTAGGATGGCGGAAGCAGGAATCGAACCTGGAACCCTCAAGTTGCTGGCACGGCCGCTCTACCAACCGAGCTATACCGATTCTTCCTCGCGGACGAACACAAAGCAAATAGTTTTGATTAAACGTGTGTTATGGCGCCACCTTTTGGACAGCCAGGTAAATGCCTACAGGTGTTTCCTGCTGTTTTTTTTTGAGCCGGAAGTACAAGTGCCCGTTCCGTCTTGTAATCGTCCATAGCGTCACCGTGGAGTTATTGAGTCTGTTTAGCTGATTGGAGAGCTAAGCTTGTGAAGCTAGCGGGTCCATGAAGATGACTTCTGTTTTGTTTGATCGGACGTTTTACTGCCGTGTTACAGACGATTAAGGTATGTAAATAAACATAAAATATTTATGCGTAAATAAATGATCTCACAACCTATACATCTGTGGCTTATAGTCCGGTGCGGCTAATTTGTGGGGGAGGAAAAGGGGAAAGTTTTTTCCTCTAAGAATGCAGTGGGTGCGGCTCTATAGTCCGAAAATGACGGTAGTTACCGCTTCACGGCCTGCAGTGCAAAGAAAAAAAAAGCGCTGCGATAACATTAACCATTCAAAAGTCCATAGAGAAAATTGGTAGATTAGGATGACCTCAAAACACCGTCATTGTGACAGATATACGGCCGTATTTATAAAACCAGCCTACTATTTAAGTTTATATAGTAGCCGAACCTTTTCCCCAAAAATATAATGTCTAAAAACATTATTTTTTTTCATAGGTTTTACCCATTTATTGTGTTTTAATTATTTTTCAATTAATGCCGAAGCGGCATAGCAGTTTTGAATTATCAACGTACTAACCAGTAATACACCAGTAATAGAAAAGACCCCATTTCGGGGGCCACAAACAATCTTGTTTAGGGCCACAAAACGCCTACATTTTGATTACATTGAGCACTGCTGCCAGCTAGCTGCAGGCTTGTGTATCGTTCTAAAGTGAATACTAGAGCGTAGGCACCAATGATGCTGCTGGTGACCTCGCCAGTGGGTTCAATGTTCCTACAAAACACAGGTGTCCAAAGCGTTGCCCGAGGGCCATTTACAGCAGCTAATTTTTTAACGGCACATTCTAAAAAATATTACCGTATTTTCCGCACTATAAGGCGCACCTAAAAACCACAAATTTTCTCAAAAGCTGACAGTGCGCCTTATAACCCGGTGCGCTTTATATATGGATAAATATTAAGATTCATTTTCATAAAGTTTCGGTCTCGCAACTTCGGTAAACAGCCGCCATCTTTTTTCCCGGTAGAACAGGAAGCGCTTCTTCTTCTACGCAAGCAACCGCCAAGGTAAGCACCCGCCCCCATAGAACAGGAAGCGCTTCTTCTTCTACTGTAAGCAACCACCCGCCCGCGTAGAAGAAGAAAAAGCGCGCGGATATCACCGTACGTTTCATTTCCTTTGTGTGTTTACATCTGTAAAGACCACAAAATGGCTCCTACTAAGCGACCGGGATCCGGTTCATGAAAAGACGCAATCTCTCCATCCGCACACGGATTACTATTTCACAGCAACTGATATTCCTGTGAACCGCACTGTGGATACAACGGGAGCACGTACGGTGAATATTCGCACCACAGGGAATGAGAAGTCATCCTTCACTGTGGTTCTAGCTTGCCATGCTAATGGCCAGAAACTTCCACCCATGGTGATATTCAAAAGGAAGACCTTGCCAAAAGAGACCTTTCCAGCCGGCGTCATCATAAAAGCTAACTCGAAGGGATGGATGAAGAAAAGATGAGCGAGTGGTTAAGGTAAGTTTAAGTTTACGCAAAGAGGACGGGTGGCTTTTTTCACGCAGCTCTGTCCATGTTGATATACGTATGTTTGTGATTGCACATTTGCGTACATTTTGGGAGTGAACAGAGTTGTTAGAACGCTGGTTTTTAATATATTATTAAAGTTTGACTGACCTATCTGACTGTTTTTTTGACATTCCTTTAGCGCAGTTAGATGCGGCTTACAACACGGGGCGGCTTATAGGTGGACAAAGTTTTGAAATATGCCGTTCATTGAAGGCGCGGCTTATAACCCAGGGCGCCTTATGGTGCGGAAAATACGGTACTACAAAAATAAAGTACATAAAAATGTGAAGTAAAAGAGCAAACAGGTTAAATGTAACGAGAAAAAGTTGCAATGTTGACATGTTGATACTGTAAGCAACCACCTGCCCGCGTAGAAGAAGAAAAAGCGCGTGGATATCACCGTACGTTTCATTTCCTTTGTGTGTTTACATCTGTAAAGACCACAAAATGGCTCCTACTAAGCGACCGGGATCCGGTTCATGAAAAGACGCAATCTCTCCATCCGCACACGGATTACTATTTCACAGCAACTGATATTCCTGTGAACCGCACTGTGGATACAACGGGAGCACGTACGGTGAATATTCGCACCACAGGGAATGAGAAGTCATCCTTCACTGTGGTTCTAGCTTGCCATGCTAATGGCCAGAAACTTCCACCCATGGTGATATTCAAAAGGAAGACCTTGCCAAAAGAGACCTTTCCAGCCGGCGTCATCATAAAAGCTAACTCGAAGGGATGGATGGATGAAGAAAAGATGAGCGAGTGGTTAAGGTAAGTTTACGCGAAGAGGCCGGGTGGCTTTTTTCACGCAGCTCCGTCCATGTTGATATACGACTCCATGCGCGCCCACATCACGCTGGTTTTTAATATATTATTAAAGTTTGACTGACCTATCTGACTGTTTTTTTGACATTCCTTTAGCGCAGTTAGATGCGGCTTACAACACGGGGCGGCTTATAGGTGGACAAAGTTTTGAAATATGCCGTTCATTGAAGGCGCGGCTTATAACCCAGGGCGCCTTATGGTGCGGAAAATACGGTACTACAAAAATAAAGTACATAAAAATGTGAAGTAAAAGAGCAAACAGGTGAAATGTAACGAGGAAAAGTTGCAATGTTGACATGTTGATACTGTAAGCAACCACCCGCCCGCGTAGAAGAAGAAAAAGCGCGCGGATATCACCGTACGTTTCATTTCCTTTGTGTGTTTACATCTGTAAAGACCACAAAATGGCTCCTACTAAGCGACCGGGATCCGGTTCATGAAAAGACGCAATCTCTCCATCCGCACACGGATTACTATTTCACAGCAACTGATATTCCTGTGAACCGCACTGTGGATACAACGGGAGCACGTACGGTGAATATTCGCACCACAGGGAATGAGAAGTCATCCTTCACTGTGGTTCTAGCTTGCCATGCTAATGGCCAGAAACTTCCACCCATGGTGATATTCAAAAGGAAGACCTTGCCAAAAGAGACCTTTCCAGCCGGCGTCATCATAAAAGCTAACTCGAAGGGATGGATGGATGAAGAAAAGATGAGCGAGTGGTTAAGGGAAGTTTACGCGAAGAGGCCGGGTGGCTTTTTTCACGCAGCTCCGTCCATGTTGATATACGACTCCATGCGCGCCCACATCACGCTGGTTTTTAATATATTATTAAAGTTTGACTGACCTATCTGACTGTTTTTTTGACATTCCTTTAGCGCAGTTAGATGCGGCTTACAACACGGGGCGGCTTATAGGTGGACAAAGTTTTGAAATATGCCGTTCATTGAAGGCGCGGCTTATAACCCAGGGCGCCTTATGGTGCGGAAAATACGGTACTACAAAAATAAAGTACATAAAAATGTGAAGTAAAAGAGCAAACAGGTGAAATGTAACGAGAAAAAGTTGCAATGTTGACATGTTGATACTGTAAGCAACCACCCGCCCGCGTAGAAGAAGAAAAAGCGCGCGGATATCACCGTACGTTTCATTTCCTTTGTGTGTTTACATCTGTAAAGACCACAAAATGGCTCCTACTAAGCGACCGGGATCCGGTTCATGAAAAGACGCAATCTCTCCATCCGCCGCACACGGATTACTATTTCACAGCAACTGATATTCCTGTGAACCGCACTGTGGATACAACGGGAGCACGTACGGTGAATATTCGCACCACAGGGAATGAGAAGTCATCCTTCACTGTGGTTCTAGCTTGCCATGCTAATGGCCAGAAACTTCCACCCATGGTGATATTCAAAAGGAAGACCTTGCCAAAAGAGACCTTTCCAGCCGGCGTCATCATAAAAGCTAACTCGAAGGGATGGATGAAGAAAAGATGAGCGAGTGGTTAAGGTAAGTTTAAGTTTACGCGAAGAGGCCGGGTGGCTTTTTTCACGCAACTCCGTCCATGTTGATATACGACTCCATGCGCGCCCACATCACGCTGGTTTTTAATATATTATTAAAGTTTGACTGACCTATCTGACTGTTTTTTTGACATTCCTTTAGCGCAGTTAGATGCGGCTTACAACACGGGGCGGCTTATAGGTGGACAAAGTTTTGAAATATGCCGTTCATTGAAGGCGCGGCTTATAACCCAGGGCGCCTTATGGTGCGGAAAATACGGTACTACAAAAATAAAGTACATAAAAATGTGAAGTAAAAGAGCAAACAGGTGAAATGTAACGAGAAAAAGTTGCAATGTTGACTTAAACAACACAAAGCTGCCATACACGCTGTTTTTTGTCTTTATTTCATTCTTTTTCTTTTGTCATCGCTCAAAAAATAATAATGAATCAAAATCAATGTTTTTATGAATTATTGACCTATTCAAAGCTTATTTTGCCATATTAAAAGAAAACTATGTTTTCTTTAAAAATAAGGGTTCAAAACAAAGAAAAACATTTAAAAATATTAAAAACTTATAATTGACAAATAGTTCTGAAGTTGATCCACAGACCTAAGTTATGAAAGTAAAAAAAAAAAAAAAGTATGATTCATTTGATCACTTTTATGAGTGAGGCAATTTTGAATTGTATTTTAAGTGCCGTTGCTCAAAAGAATAATAATGAATGAAAAATTAATGTGGTTATGAATTACTGACCCATTCAAGGCTCCAATTACAGTGGGGCAAAAAAGTATTTAGTCAGCCACCGATTGTGCAAGTTCTCCCACTTAAAATGATGACAGAGGTCTGTAATTTTCATCATAGGTACACTTCAACTGTGAGAGACAGAATGTGAAAAAAAAATCCAGGAATTCACATTCTAGGAATTTTAAAGAATTTATTTGTAAATTATGGTGGAAAATAAGTATTTGGTCACTTCAAACAAGGAAGATCTCTGGCTCTCACAGACCTGTAACTTCTTCTTTAAGAAGCTCTTCTGTCCTCCACTTGTTACCTGTATTAATGGCACCTGTTTGAACTGGTTATCTGTATAAAAGACACCTGTCCACAGCCTCAAACAGTCAGACTCCAAACTCCACTATGGCCAAGACCAAAGAGCTGTCAAAGGACACCAGGAAAATAATTGTAGACCTGCACCAGACTGTGAAGAGTGAATCTACAGTAGGCAAGCAGCTTGGTGTGAAAAAATCAACTGTGGGAGCAATTATCAGAAAATGGAAGACATACAAGACCACTGATAATCTCCCTCGATCTGGAGCTCCACGCAAGATCTCATCCCGTGGGGTCAAAATGATCATGAGAACAGTGAGCAAAAATCCCAGAACCACACGGGGGGACCTGGTGAATGAACTGCAGAGAGCTGGGACCAAAGTAACAAAGGTTACCATCAGTAACACATTACGCCGACAGGGAATCAAATCCTGCAGTGCCAGACGTGTCCCCCTGCTTAAGCCAGTGCATGTCCAGGCCCGTCTGAAGTTTGCCAGAGAGCACATGGATGATACAGCAGAGGATTGGGAGAATGTCATGTGGTCAGATGAAACCAAAATAGAACTTTTTGGTATAAACTCAACTCGTCGTGTTTGGAGGAAGAAGAATACTGAGTTGCATCCCAAGAACACCATACCTACTGTGAAGCATGGGGGTGGAAACATCATGCTTTGGGGCTGTTTTTCTGCTAAGGGGACAGGCCGACTGATCCGTGTTAAGGAAAGAATGAATGGGGCCATGTATCATGAGATTTTGGGCCAAAACCTCCTTCCATTAGTGAGAGCTTTGAAGATGAAACGTGGCTGGGTCTTCCAGCATGACAATGATCCCAAACACACCGCCCGGGCAACAAAGGAGTGGCTCCGTAAGAAGCATTTGAAAGTCCTGTAGTCTCCAGACCTCAACCCCATAGAAAATCTGTGAAGGGAGTTGAAAGTCTGTGTTGCTCGGCGACAGCCCCA
Source organism: Nerophis lumbriciformis (assembly GCF_033978685.3). Lineage (NCBI taxonomy): Eukaryota > Metazoa > Chordata > Actinopteri > Syngnathiformes > Syngnathidae > Nerophis > Nerophis lumbriciformis. The sequence continues at coordinate 1,804,222 of NC_084564.2, forward strand.
AAACATCACTGCTCTCGAGAAGATCTGCATGGAGGAATGGGCCAAAATACCAGCTACTGTGTGTGCAAACCTGGTAAAGACCTATAGTAATCGTTTGACCTCTGTTATTGCCAACAAAGGTTATATTACAAAGTATAGAGTTGAATTTTTGTTATTTTTGTTATTTTCCACCATAATTTACAAATAAATTCTTTAAAAATCCTACAATGTGAATTCCTGGATTTTTTTTCCACATTCTGTCTCTCACAAGTGTACATATGATCGAAATTACAGACCTCTGTCATCATTCTAAGTGGGAGAACTTGCACAATTGGTGGCTGACTAAATACTTTTTTGCCCCACTATAAAACAAGGTTTTCTTTGAAATGTTCCTATGAATTATTGACCTAACATATTCAAGGCTCCAATTACTTCATATCAAAAATTCCACTTTGAGTTAATTTTTGCAATAAAGAAAAAACATATTTTGTGTGCAAATAAAACACATAAAACAAACCAAAAAACGTCAAACAAATGACAACATTTAATTGGCAGATGGATCTGAAGTTGATCTACAGACTTCAGTGTTGAAAGTAAAAAAAAAAAATAAAAAAAAAATTATGACTCATTTTTAACACTTTTATGGGATTTTTAAAAACGTTTTTAACACAAAAATAAAAATGAATTAAAAACAATTATTGACCTATTTAATTAAGGCTACAAATATTCCATAATATGGCAAAAATAAATAAATATTATTTTTTAACTTTAAATCGACAGATAGACCTGTTGATATAAAGATTTAAGCGTTGAATAGTAAAAAAAAATAAAATAAAAATAATATATGACTAATTTTTTACATTTTTATGACTGAGACCCTGGGATCAAACTTGAGGTAAAACATGCAAATATTGTCTTTGTTTTGAAAATGAAAGATGTCACTCACAATGCCCCCCCCATGCTGAGACTTGTCAGTGTGTGGCCCTCAGTGGCAAAAGTCTGGACCCCCCCTGCTTGAAAAAGCTTTCATCTAAAACAAATCCCTGCTAATCCCAAACAACATGGCGGAATCATTCCAAAAATGTTATTAGGCGGCTCAGCAGCGAGGACGTCACAGAAGTGTAATCCTGGACCACTCCTGCTCACTTTCTTTCACATGTCCTCACCTACACTCTTAGAAATAAAAGTGCTAAGTAGAACCATATATGGTTCTTCGGCTCGTACTCATAGGAGAACCCTTTTTGGCTCCAGGTAGAACCTTTTTATAAAGGTTCCACCTGGAACCCTTTTGGAGGGTTCTACCTAGAACTGTGTGTGTAAGGTTCCACCCAGAACCCCCCATGAGAGGTTCTACAAAGAACCCACGCAGGGAGTTCCACTAAGAACCCTTTCGTATTTCAAGGGTTTCATCCAGAACCCACACAGGGAGTTCCACTAAGAACCCTTTTGTATTTCAAGACTTTCATCTAGAACCCACGCAGGGAGTTCCACTAAGAACCCTTTCGTATTTCAAGGGTTTCATCTAGAACCCACACAGGGAGTTCCACTAAGAACCCTTTCGTATTTCAAGGGTTTCATCTAGAACCCACGCAGGGAGTTCCACTAAGAACCCTTTCGTATTTCAAGGGTTTCATCTAGAACCCACACAGGGAGTTCCACTAAGAACCCTTTCGTTTGTCAAGGGTTTCATCTAGAACCTATGCAGGGAGTTCCACTAAGAACCCTTTCAGGTTTCAAGGGTTTCATCTAGAACCCACACAGGGAGTTCCACTAAGAACCCTTTTGTATTTCAAGACTTTCATCTAGAACCCACGCAGGGAGTTCCACTAAGAACCCTTTCGTATTTCAAGGGTTTCATCTAGAACCCACACAGGGAGTTCCACTAAGAACCCTTTTGTATTTCAAGACTTTCATCTAGAACCCACGCAGGGAGTTCCACTAAGAACCCTTTCGTATTTCAAGGGTTTCATCTAGAACCCACGCAGGGAGTTCCACTAAGAACCCTTTCGTTTGTCAAGGGTTTCATCTAGAACCTATGCAGGGAGTTCCACTAAGAACCCTTTCATGTTTCAAGGGTTTCATCTAGAACCCACACAGGGAGTTCCACAAAGAACTCTTTCATGTTTCAAGGGTTTCATCTAGACCTGACACAGGGGGTTCTAAAAACATCCCTTTTCAAAGGTTTTCACCGATAACCGTCTTGTCTTCTGAGGGTTCTATAAAGAACCATATTGTATTTCAAGACTTTCATCTAGAACCCACGCAGGGAGTTCCACTAAGAACCCTTTCGTATTTCAAGGGTTTCATCTAGAACCCACACAGGGAGTTCCACTAAGAACCCTTTTGTATTTCAAGACTTTCATCTAGAACCCACGCAGGGAGTTCCACTAAGAACCCTTTCGTATTTCAAGGGTTTCATCTAGAACCCACACAGGGAGTTCCACTAAGAACCCTTTCGTTTGTCAAGGGTTTCATCTAGAACCTATGCAGGGAGTTCCACTAAGAACCCTTTCATGTTTCAAGGGTTTCATCTAGAACTCGCACAGGGAGTTCCACAAAGAACTCTTTCATGTTTCAAGGGTTTCATCTAGACCTGACACAGGGGGTTCTAAAAACATCCATTTTCAAAGGTTTTCACCGATAACCGTCTTGTCTTCTGAGGGTTCTATAAAGAACCATATTGTATTCTACAGATCAGTTTAGTTCATATTATATTGTGGTCATTTATCATGTTGACATTGAACAAACATTCAAAACATTTTAATGAGAAAAACATTTATTTAAAGATAGGCAAATGTTATCAGGAAGTATGTCCCTGGTGACACAGGATCTTACCCATGCTTTCAACAATCCCTGAAGAACTCTTTCTTCCAAAAACGGTTCTCTGGATCAAAATAGTTCTTACTGGAACCCTTAGTGTTAGTGAGAACCCTTTTAAAACCAATTATTCAGAAAAAGGGGTTTTAAAGGGTTCTCTGGATCAAAATGGTTCTTACTGGAACCATTAGCGTTACCAAGAACCCTTGAAAAAACCCTTTCTCCGGGAAAGGGTTTTTCAGAAGCAAATGGTTCCAGTTAGAACCTCAGCCCTTGTAGAAGAACCCTTATTTCTAAGAGTGTAGTGTACCTAATGAAGTGACCAAGGAGAGAAGCTACTCACCCGCTGAGTTCCCACAAGGCACTGGGGCAGACAAGGCGACGCCCTGGCTGCTCGCCGCTCCTCTCTCGGCCTGCATGAACACTCCAAACTCATCTTCCTCCTCCTGGCGCTCCACTTCTCTCCCGTCTGGGGCTCCTCCTCCTCCTCCTCCTTCTGCTGCGTCCAGAGTGGTTGCCATGGCGCCAGGGGGGCGCGCGGAGGGGGCAGGATTACGCAGGCGGGGAGCGAGAGGAGAGACTCCGCCCCCTTCCCTCCCCACGCATTCAAGTGGCGTCTCCTGCGGCGTCCAATCGTCCTCCTCGTCACCTCCTGGAGACCCGCCGACCCTCTCGAGGTGGCCGCTGTGACCCGGCGGTGCGGTCCACTTCGCCGGCGCCCTCCTTACCCGGCAAGTTTCACTTTGGTCTTTGCCGGTGCCGCCCCCTGCAGGACGGGAGGGCTCGGTGACCGCGACGTCTCTCACTTCTTCTTCTCTAAGAAGCAGCTCCTGCTTTTTGTCTTTCATGTTCCAGTCGTTGCTTCGGCCACTTTCCCTGTGAGCAGATTCCAGGTCAGGGTTGGGCTCCTCCCCCTCCTCCTCCCCCTCCTCCTCCCCCTCCTCCTCCTCCCGACTCTTATTTATGGCCGTCACCTCCCGGCTCGTCGGAACGCCTCCTCTCAGCCTGTCCTCCTCCACCTGAGTGTTGGAATCATGTTCAAGATGTCCCTCGCGGTCTTTACACTCATGCTGCTGCTCCAAGCCCACTTCCTGTTTCTTTGCAGCTTCCCCCTCAGGCTCCTCCCCCTTGCCTTTCTTCTCCCGGCCAGCGGCGTGACCAGACTTCCTCCATCTGCGGCCTGACCGCACGCCACCCCTGGCCTCCGTTTGAAGAGAGGAAGCGGCGTCCCTCCTCGCCGACCCCGACTTCCCCCTCAGCCAGCCCCCGACCCCGGTCGTCCCGCCGGAGGCGGGCTTGGCTGTGGAGTACAAACAACTTCCTTTGTCGTTGCGTAGGAAGAGACACTGAGTCTGCGTCTTCCCGTTGCCTTCACACGTCTTCAGGGTGGCGACCGTCACCAGGGCGCCGAGCCCCGCCTGCCTGGCGTCCAGGGGCAGGCCGTACCCCGTGCGACCCCACCCTCCGCCCAGGTGCACGTCTGCGGGTCTGGGACAGGAAGTCCTTCGACCAACAGGCGGCGTCGCCGGCGCCCGTCCACCCGCCACCGGGCCGCCGCCGCCCCCCTTCTGGCGGCTCTTGGAGCACAGAACCCAGGCTCGCAGCCCCCGGATGAGCGGGAGGTCGCCCAAGCCCATCTCCAGCCTGCTGGGGAAGGGCACGGCGGCGGCGGCGGCGGCGGAGCACTTGAGGGGCGCCTCGTGGGCGGAGCCGCTGAGGCAGGGGTAGTTGTTGTTGTTGTTGTGCTGCAGCATGGCGCTCCACCTGGGACGCATTTAGATCCCAAATATCTTCCTGTGCAAGCCGAAAGGTCCAAAGTTCATCGCTGCAAAGCAATTCAAAGAGTCTCCAAAAGGGGGCAGCACTGCTCTTCCGGCAACAATAAAAAAAACAACCCTGTGGGGCCCTTCACCAGAAGGCCGACGCAAGTTGGATGATTGAGATGTCCCCTGACGTCCTGCACGGACAAAAGACAACATTTTAGTGCAGCTCCGCTTTCAACGCACAGACAATAAGGTGAAGACATGAATTTATTCATCCTATTCCTGTGAAAATGATCATTTCATGTGAAAAAGTGAGATTGTGCCAGAGGTGGGACCAAGTCATTGTTTTGCAGGTCACAAGTAAGTCTCAAGTCTTTGCCCTCAAGTCCGAGTCAAGTCCCGAGTCAAGACAGGCAAGCCCCGAGTCAAGTCCAAAGTCAAGACTGGAAAGTCTCAAGTCAAGTCCTAAGTCCTGCATTTTGAGTTTCGAGTCCTTTCAAGTCCTTTTAACCACAGACTAATATATTAACACAGATTGTGTATGCTTTTCAAACGCTGTATTTATTTATTAAAACAAGTGCATTTGAAATTGCAGGAAAGAAAATTGTGCACTTTATAATAGCACTATTAACCAGTCATTTTAAACATTAACTCATTCCTTTACAGAACAAACACATTGAAAAACAAAGTGCAAATGTACTTATTTGTACAAAAGTGTTAACATTGAAAAAACATGACATATACGTGAACATAACAAAAAAGTTGTACTTTTTATATGTCAGGGCTCTATGCTGCATTGCATTTGCAAAAAGACCAAATTAGCCAAGAGTCTGTCAGTCATTTGTGCACGATGGGGGCGTAGTATGATGCCACCATGGCTGAAAACTCGCTCCACTGGAGCACTGGAGGCAGGCACTGCCAAGACTCTCATGGCCACTCGGAACAGTGAAGGAAGAGTCTTCATGTTCAATGCCCAGAACAAAAGGGGGGAGAGAGTTGTTTTGGGTTGGTGCACTACTTGTAAGTGTATCTTGTGTTTTTTATGTTGATTTAATTAAAAAAATAAAAAAAAATAAAAAAATTATTGTGCGGCCCGATACCAATCGATCCACGGACCAGTACCGGGCCGCGGCCCGGTGGTTGGGGACCACTGAGGTAAACAACCAACAGTATGTCAGAAAGCTAGCTAAAACGGTACACATATTCATAATATAGTATACATTTTAACTGACCTTTATTTGACTATTTTTGTCTTTTTTTTAGGTGGCTAAAATACGCGGTGCTGCTGACCGCCGTCTAACGTTACGTGTGATATATTGACTAACGTAACCCTGCTTGAAAAAAATCACTGAACAAAAAGTATGAATAAGGTAGTGAACTGCAACAGATTCCCGTGTTTGCAATAACGTTATAACGTTAGCAGTGAGTTTACAGCCTCACTGATTTAACTACACAGCAAATAAAAGTCACGTTACTTAGCCAATAAACGTTATCTTACATTCAAAACTTACCGTTCTTTGTGCAACTTCAAATGCCGGACGAAGTTGGAAGTTGTTGCCTCTCCATCAGTCATTTTGGAACCGCATGTGTTGCATACTGCAAACCGTTTTGTGTTGACCACCTTGTAATTTTTATACCCAAACAAAATTATTTTAGGTATCATTTTTTGTTCACTGGCGTGTGGTTTGGACATGTCTTCTTCGTTGGTTGTCCTGCAATTTGATTGGATGAATGCTGTGTGATGAAAACAAAGTAGATCTAATTTGATTGGCTGTTGTACTGAGAGCACACCAGCTGACACACGCAATGCTGATAGACAAGTACACAATGAAAAATACGGAGCGCTCCCGAATAACTTTTTCATCTTTGGGTTTTGGGGAAAGTAGCAAGTCATGTCAAGTCATGTCAATTCAAAAGGCTCAAGTCCAAGTGAAGTCACAAGTCATTGATGTTAAAGTCTATGTCGAGTTGCAAGTCTTTTTACATTTTGTCAAGTCCAGTCTAAAGTCATCAAATTCATGACTCGAGTCTGACTCGAGTCCAAGTCATGTGACTCGAGTCCACACCTCTGGATTGTGCTGCACAAAAAGGATGAGTTTGTCCCTCAGTGCAGTTAGTGCTGCAACAACTCATCAAATATTTCATTAGAAAGAAGCTTTGATTTGAATTGTTTGCTAAAATGAATCGCTTATTGCAGGGGGTGTCAAACTCCTTTTTATTGAGGGCCACAGTCAGAGGGCCGCATGAAACAGTGAATATATGAATATAAATGTATGATAGCCTCGTCGCATAAATTAGGTGGCAGGCCACGTAAAATAATGTGGTGGGCGACGTTAAATGATGTGGTGGGTCACAAAAAAATAACATGGCGGAACAAATAACTTAAACGTGGCGGGCCACATAAATGATGTGGCAGGTCAAATAAAATGATAAGGTGGAACACATAAATTGCTGTGGCGGGTCACAGGTGAAATAAAATGATAAGGCGGAACACATAAAGTGGTGGACAACATAATAAGACCAGGTGGGCCACGATGAATGTGGTAGGCCACTATAAATGATGTGGGGGGCCATATAAAATGATATAGCGGAACACATACAATGAAGTAAGAGGACACGTAGAATAATGTGGCAAACAACATAAAATGAAGTGGCGGGCCACAAAATAAATAACACGCCGAGCCAAATAAAAGGATGTGGTGGGTGACGTTAAATGATGTGGTGGGTCACAAAAAATAACATGGCGGAACAAATAACTTAAACGTGGCGGGCCACATAAATGATGTGGCAGCTCAAATAAGATGATAAGGCGGAACACATAAATTGCTGTGGCGGGTCACAGAAAACAAAGTGGTGGACAACATAATAAGACCAGGTGGGCCACGATGAATGTGGTAGGCCACAATAAATGATGTGGGGGGGCCATATAAAATGATATAGCGGAACACATACAATGAAGTAAGAGGACACGTAGAATAATGTGGCAGACAACATAAAATGAAGTGGCGGGCCACCAAAAAATAAAGCGGCTAGCCAGATAAAAAGAAGTGGTGGGTGACGTTAAATGATGTGGTGGGTTATTTAAATGATGTAGCAGGTCAAATAAAACGATATGGCGGAACACATAAATTGCTGTGGCAAGCCACAGTAAATGATGTGGCGGGTCACATAGAACAAAGTGGTGGACAACATAAAAGGACCAGGCGGGCCACAATGATTGTGGTAGGTCACAATAAATGATGTGGGAGGCCACAAAAAATAAATCGGCAGGCCAGATAAAATGATTTGGTGGGCGATGTTAAATGATGTGGCAGGCAAGATAAAATGACATGGCGGGTCACATGAAAAAAAGTGGTGGAAATCATAAAAGGACTTGGCAGGCCACAATGAATAATGTGGTCGGCTAAGTTAAATGATTTGGCAGGTCAAATAAAATTATATGGCGGAACACATAAATTGCTGTGGCGGGTCACAGACAAAAAAAACAAAGTGGTGAACAACATAATAAGACCAGGTGGGCCACAATGAATGTGGTAGGCCACAATAAATGATGTGGGGGGGCCAGATAAAATGATATAGCGGAACATATACAATGAAGTAAGAGGACACGTAGAATAATGTGGCAGACAACATAAAATGAAGCGGCTAGCCAGATAAAAAGAAGTGGTGGATGACGTTAAATGATGTGGTGGGCCACTTAAATGATGTAGCAGGTCAAATAAAATGATATGGCAAAACACATAAATTGCTGTGGCGAGCCACGGTAAATGATGTGGCGGGTCACATAGAACAAAGTGGTGGACAACATAATAGGACCAGGCGGGCCACGATGAATGTGGTAGGTCACAATAAATGATATGGGGGGCGGGGGGGGGTCAGATAAAATTATATAGCGGAACACATAAAATGAAGTAGGAGGCCACTTAGAATAATGTGGCAGGCAACATATAATGATGTGGCGGGACACAAAAAATAAATCGGCAGGCCAGATAAAATGATTTGGTGGGCGATGTTAAATGACGTGGCAGGCAAGATAAAATGACATGGCGGGTCACATGAAACAAAGTGGTGGAAATCATAAAAGGAGCTGGCAGGCCACTCTGATTGATGTGGTAGGCTATGTTAAATGATGTGGCAGGTCAAATAAAATGATAAGGCGGAACACATAAATTGCTGTGGCGGGTCACAGACAAAAAAACAAAGTGGTGGACAACATAATAAGACCAGGTGGGCCACGATGAATGTGGTAGGCCACAATAATTGATGTGAGGGGCCATATAAACTGATATAGCGGAACACATACAATGAAGTAAGAGGACACGTAGAATAATGTGGCAAACAACATAAAATGAAGTGGCGGGCCACAAAAAAATAACACGCCGAGCCAAATAAAAGGAAGTGGTGGGTGACGTTAAATGATGTGGTGGGTCACAAAAAATAACATGGCGGAACAAATAACTTAAACGTGGCGGGCCACATAAATGATGTGGCAGGTCAAATAAAATGATAAGGCAGAACACATAAATTGCTGTAGCGGGTCACATAAAACAAAGTGGTGGACAACATAATAAGACCAGGTGGGCCACAATAAATGTGGTACGCCACTATAAATGATGTGGGGGGCCAGTTAAATTGATATAGCGGAACACATATAATGAAGTAAGAGGACACGTAGAATAATGTGGCAGACAACATAAAATGAAGCGGCGAGCCAGATAAAAAGAAGTGGTGGGTGACGTTAAATGATGTGGTGGGCCACTTAAATGATGTAGCAGATCAAATAAAACGATATGGCAAAACACATAAATTGCTGTGGCGAGCCACGGTAAATGATGTGGCAGGTCACATAGAACAAAGTGGTGGACAACATAAAAGGACCAGGCGGGCCACAATGAATGTGGTAGGTCACGATAAATGATATGGTGGGCGGGGGGGGGGGGTCAGATAAAATTATATAGCGGAACACATAAAATGAAGTAGGAGGCCACTTAGAATAATGTGGCAGGCAACATATAATGATGTGGCGGGACACAAAAAATAAATCGGCAGGCCAGTTAAAATGATTTGGTGGGCGATGTTAAATGATGTGGCAGGCAAGATAAAATGACATGGCGGGTCACATGAAACAAAGTGGTGGAAATCATAAAAGGACCTGGCAGGCCACCCTGATTGATGTGGTAGGCTATGTTAAATGATGTGGCAGGTCAAATAAAATGATATGGTGGAACACATACATCGCTGTGGCGGGTCACAGACAAAAAAACAAAGTGGTGAACAACATAATAAGACCAGGTGGGCCACAATGAATGTGGTAGGCCACAATAAATGATGTGGGGGGCCATATAAAATGATATAGCGGAACACATACAATGAAGTAAGAGGACACGCAGAATAATGTGGCAGACAACATAAAATGAAGCGGCTAGCCAGATAAAAAGGAGTGGTGGGTGACGTTAAATGATGTGGTGGGCCACTTAAATGATGTAGCAGGTCAAATAAAACGATATGGCAAAACACATAAATTGCTGCGTCCCGTGCATTTAAAAAAAATAATAATAATAACAATGAATCATTTCTAAGTCTTTGTTAGCCGTTTGTGAAGTTTTGTGCTCGTGCGTAACATTCGCTTGCATCCTGTGCATCTCCTGGGGGCAAAGCCCCCCATCCATCCATCCATCCATCTTCTTCCGCTTATCCGAGGTCGGGTCGCGGGGGCAGCAGCCTAAGCAGGGAAGCCCAGACTTCCCTCTCCCCAGCCACTTCGTCCAGCTCCTCCCGGGGGATCCCGAGGCGTTCCCAGGCCAGCCGGGAGACATAGTCTTCCCAGCGTGTCCTGGGTCTTCCCCGTGGCCTCCTACCGGTCGGACGTGCCCGAAACACCTTCCTAGGGAGGCGTTCGGGTGGCATCCTGACCAGATGCCCAAACCACCTCATCTGGCTCCTCTCGATGTGGAGGAGCAGCGGCTTTACTTTGAGCTCCCCCCGAATGGCAGAGCTTCTCACCCTATCTCTAAGGGAGAGCCCCGCCACTCGGCGGAGGAAACTCATTTCGGCCGCTTGTACCCGTGATCTTGTCCTTTCGGTCATAACCCAAAGCTCATGATCATAGGTGAGGATGGGAATGTAGATCGACCGGTAAATCGAGAGCTTTGCCTTCCGGCTCAGCTCCTTCTTCACCACAACGGATCGATACAGCGTCCGCATTACTGAAGACGCCGCACCGATCCGCCTGTCGATCTCACCATCCACTCTTCCCTCACTCGTGAACAAGACTCCGAGGTACTTGAACTCCTCCACTTGGGGCAAGATCTCCTCCCCAACCCGGAGATGGCACTCCACCCTTTCCCGGGAGAGAACCATGGACTCGGACTTGGAGGTGCTGATTCCCATCCCAGTCGCTTCACACTCGGCTGCGAACCGATCCAGTGAGAGCTGAAGATCCTGGCCAGATGAAGCCATCAGGACCACATCATCTGCAAAAAGCAGAGACCTAATCCTGCAGCCACCAAACCAGATCCCCTCAACGCCTTGACTGCGCCTAGAAATTCTGTCCATAAAGGTTATGAACAGAATGGGTGACAAAGGGCAGCCTTGGCGGAGTCCAACCCTCACTGGAAACGTGTCCGACTTACTGCCGGCAATGCGGACCAAGCTCTGGCACTGATCATACAGGGAGCGGACTGCCACAATAAGACAGTCCGTTACCCCATACTCTCTGAGCACTCCCCACAGGACTTCCCGGGAAGTACACGGTCGAATGCCTTCTCCAAGTCCACAAAGCACATGTAGACTGGTTGGGCAAATTCCCATGCACCCTCAAGGACCCTGCCGAGAGTATAGAGCTGTTCCACAGTTCCACGAACAGGACGAAAACCACACTGTTCCTCCTGAATCCGAGGTTCGATTATCCGGCGTAGCCTCCTCTCCAGTACACCTGAATAGACCTTACCGGGAAGGCTCAGGAGTGTGATCCCACGATAGTTGGAACACACCCTCCGGTTCCCCTTCTTAAAGAGAGGAACCACCACCCCGGTCTGCCAATCCAGAGGTACCGCCCCCGATGTCCACGCGATGCTGCAGAGTCTTGTCAACCAAGACAGCCCCACAGCATCCAGAGCCTTAAGGAACTCCGGGCGTATCTCATCCACCCCCGGGGCCTTGCCACCGAGGAGCTTTTTAACTACCTCAGCAACCTCAGCCCCAGAAATAGAAGAGCCCACCACAGATTCCCCAGGTACTGCTTCCTTATAGGAAGACGTGTTGGTGGGATTGAGGAGGTCTTCGAAGTATTCCCTCCACCGATCCACAACATCCGCAGTCGAGGTCAGCAGAACACCATCCTCGCCATACACGGTGTTGATAGTGCACTGCTTCCCCTTCCTGAGGCGGCGGATGGTGGTCCAGAATCGCAGTCGTTTTCCATGGCTTCGCCGAACTCCTCCCATGTCCGAGTTTTTGCCTCCGCAACCGCTGAAGCCGCACACCGCTTGGCCTGTCGGTACCTGTCCACTGCCTCAGGAGTCCTATGAGCCAAAAGAACCCGATAGGACTCCTTCTTCAGCTTGACGGCATCCCTCACCGCCGGTGTCCACCAACGGGTTCTAGGATTACCGCCACGACAGGCACCAACTACCTTGCGGCCACAGCTCCAATCAGCCGCCTCGACAATAGAGGTGCGGAACATGGTCCACTCGGACTCAATGTCCAGCACCTCCCTCGTGACATGTTCAAAGTTCTTCCGGAGGTGGGAATTGAAACTCTCTCTGACAGGAGACTCTGCCAGACGTTCCCAGCAAACCCTCACAAGTTTGGGCCTGCCAGGTCTGTCCGGCATCCTCCCCCACCATCGCAGCCAACTCACCACCAGGTGGTGATCGGTTGAAAGCTCCGCCCCTCTCTTCACCCGAGTGTCCAAAACATGAGGCCGCAAATCCGATGACAGGCCGCAAACCAAGACATTTAATATAAAATGTAAAATGAATAAATACATAAAAAGAAAATACATGGTTAAAAGCCATCGTCCAGGGGAGCATTTCATTTCGTCCCGTGCATTTAAAAAAATAAATAAATAATAACAATGAATAATTTCTAAGTCTTTGTTAGCCGTTTGTGAAGTTTTGTGCTCGTGCGTAACATTCGCTTGCATCCTGGGGGCAAAGCCCCCCCTGTCCTTAAAAGCTAGTGACGCCCCTGGCTGCACTTATCTCCAGATCTGCACTAAAACGTAGGAACCGGGCCCATGTGACACATCCTCATGCTGTTTGTGTAATCATGTGACCTACACGCCAATGTGGACTTTTGCTCATTAACAATGTAAACATATTTGTGTTTGTAGAGCACAGTAATGTCATATGTTGACCCTCTCCTGTCGCTATTAGGCTAGTTAATGAACAGTAAGAATAATATTGTACGATTGATGATTAGATGTACCTAATGGAGTGTCCAGGAGGACGGAACATAAAAAGCGAATGTACAAAACCTGTAAAGATATCTAGGGCAGCGTGACGTCACGTCAAACGCTCGCGCACGACGCGGCATTACGTCATTTGGGTTTTGGAGAGCCAGCACACCTGGCAACGCATCAGGGTTGAGAAAAGGAGCGAATCCGTACCTCATGAGAAGACTGAACGATGTTCCACAGGTCGACCCACGGTGATGGAAGCTGACCGCGGCATCCTCATCCTTCAGTGGGCCTTCATCCGCTCAGGAAATGTGCACGTCCTCGTCACGCACGCCGCTGGAAGGAGAGAAACCACAAAGGCAGCCTCCCGCCCTCCCCCCCTCAACGGCGTCAGGATGTCCCTCCCTCCCCCTTTTCCCTCCCCCTCCCCACTGCGGCCGCTGCGCATCATCTGCGCCACACCGATGATGATGATGATGATGACGACGCTGCCTCCCTCCACCGACATGCAGCCCACGATACGCTATGTGGTACCCAGCATGGCGTGGGGAGGAGTGGGCGGGTGTGGGGGAGGAGCCAGACGGTTAATCTCCAGAGGACGCAGTGCTTGAGCAGAACCAGCAGGTGGCACTGTTCCCTCAACCCGCTTCTGTCTCCGAACCGTCTGTGTCGAACTCATCTAATTCCCGTCCCCCGTGAAAACATTTAACAATTTTTTACTCGATTTCATAAAAAAAATAATAAAAAAAAGTATATATATGTATACATATTAGAGATGCGCGGATAGGCAATTATTTCATCCGCAACCGCATCAGAATGTCGTCAACCATCCGCCATCCACCCGATGTAACATTTGATCAGAACCGCATCCGCCCGCACCCGCCCGTTGTTATATATCTAATATAGACGATGCAAGGCATTAGTGAGGTTATAAAGCTTTTGCCTGTTAAAGAAAGGAGACTGATCCAATGCAGCACAGACATTTGCGTGCCACGCTGTCACGACCCAGACGCACACCAGTGCGCAATCATATGGGAGCCGCGCTAAGCGCACCTCCAAGCGCGTCTCGCTGCAGGCGACGGCCGGGTATGGGCCCGACGCTCCAGCGCCATCCATTTTCAGGGCTAGTTGATTCGGCAGGTGGGTTGTTACACACTTCTTAGCGGGTTCCGACTTCCATGGCCACCGTCCTAGCTGCTGTCTATATCAACCAGGGTGAGCCCCACCCCTTTCGTGAGCGCACTGCGCGCGGAGTGACCCCTGTTACGCGCCCCCGGCAACAGGGGTGGCGGGCAGGTAAGCTGCGCGGGCGGAGCGCGCGGAGCGCGCGGAGTGACCCCTGTTACGAGCCCCCGGCCACGGGGGTGGCGGGCAGGTAAGCTGCTTACCTGCTGCGCGTGACGCCGGCCGCGGCGAAGGCGGACGAGGCGGGGTGTCGGTGCGGTGGGCGCGGTGGTGACCCTGGACGTGCGTCGGGCCCTTCTCGCGGATCGCCTCAGCTACGGCTCCCGGTGGGGCCCTCTCGGGGGAAGGGGCCTCGGTCCCGGACCCCGGCGAGGCGTCCCTTCTCCGCTCCGTAAAAGTGTCCATCTCTTTTTTTCTTCTTCTTCTGTTGTGGCATATGCTGCAGGTGCCTGCTCGTTTTTCGTATGTGGGTAACAACATTTAACTATGTATATATATTTCCCAATTGGTTTAACTGCCACCCGCCTGAATCTATTTAAAATCTAATTTTTTTTTGACCACCCGACCCGACCCGACCCGCGGATAAAATCCAATTTTTTTAAATTTCATCCGCCCGATCCGCGGATAATCCGCGGACTCCGCGGTTGTGCCCGCAAACCACGCATCTCTAATACATATGTATTTTTTTCTTTTTTTGTAGATTAATAAATGTTACAATGCTCAAGATTTTTTGTTTTCCTCATAGACATACTTGCCAACCCTCCCGAATTTTCCGGGAGACTCCCGAAATTCAGCGCCTCTCCCGAAAACCTCCACGGGACAAATATTCTCCCGAAAATCTCCCGATTTTCAGCCGGAGCTGGAGGCCACGCCCCCCTCCAGCTCCATGCGGACCTGAGTGAGGACAGCCTTTTTTTTATGACGGGAGGACAACAGGGTGACAAGAACTAAATCATACAGACTACAGATAAATTGTATTATTATGTTTATCTTACCTAAAAATAAATATATACAGGTAAAAGCCAGTAAATTAGAATATTTTGAAAAACTTGATTTATTTCAGTAATTGCATTCAAAAGGTGTAACTTGTACATTATATTTATTCATTGCACACAGACTGATGCATTCAAATGTTTATTTCATTTAATTTTGATGATTTGAAGTGGCAACAAATGAAAATCCAAAATTCCGTGTGTCACAAAATTAGAGTATTGTGTAAGGGTTAAATTTTGAAGACACCTGGTGCCACAAACTAATCAGCTGATTAACTCAAAACACCTGCAAAGGGCTTTAAATGGTCTCTCAGTCCAGTTCTGAAGCCTACACAAACATGGGGAAGACTTCAGATTTGACAGCTGTCCAAAAGGCAACCATCGACACATTGCACAAGGAGGGAAAGACACAAAAGGTTATTGCTGAAGAGGCTGGCTGTTCTCAGAGCTCTGTGTCCAAACACATTAATGGAGAGGCAAAGGGAAGGAAAAACTGTGGTCAGAAAAAGTGTACAAGCGATAGGGATCACCGCGCCCTGGTCAAGATTGTGAAAAAAAACCCCATTCAAAAATGTGGGGGAGATTCAGAAGGAGTGGACAGCTGCTGGAGTCAGTGCTTCAAGATCCACCACCAAGAGACGCTTGAAAGACATGGGTTTCAACTGCCGCATACCTCGTGTCAAGCCACTGTTGACCAAGAAACAGCGCGAAAAGCGTCTCACCTGGGCTAAGGAAAAAAAGAGCTGGACTGCTGCTGAGTGGTCCAAAGTCATGTTTTCTGACGAAAGCAAATTTTGCATTTCCTTTGGAAATCGAGGTCCCAGAGTCTGGAGGAAGACAGGAGAGGCACAGGATCCACGTTGCCTGAAGTCTAGTGTAAAGTTTCCACCATCAGTGATGGTTTGGGGTGCCATGTCATCTGCTGGTGTCGGTCCACTCTGTTTCCTGAGATCCAGGGTCAACGCAGCCGTCTACCAGCAAGTTTTAGAGCACTTCATGCTTCCTGCTGCTGACCTGCTCTATGGAGATGGAGATTTCAAGTTCCAACAGGACTTGGCGCCTGCACACAGCGCAAAATCTACCCGTGCCTGGTTTACGGACCATGGTATTTCTGTTCTAAATTGGCCCGCCAACTCCCCTGACCTTAGCCCCATAGAAAATCTGTGGGGTATTGTGAAAAGGAAGATGCAGAATGCCAGACCCAAAAACGCAGAAGAGTTGAAGGCCACTATCAGAGCAACCTGGGCTCTCATAACACCTGAGCAGTGCCAGAAACTCATCGACTCCATGCCACGCCGCATTAACGCAGTAATTGAGGCAAAAGGAGCTCCAACCAAGTATTGAGTATTGTACATGCTCATATTTTTCATTTTCATACTTGTCAGTTGGCCAACATTTCTAAAAATCCCTTTTTTGTATTAGCCTTAAGTAATATTCTAATTTTGTGACACACGGAATTTTGGATTTTCATTTGTTGCCACTTCAAATCATCAAAATTAAATGAAATAAACATTTGAATGCATCAGTCTGTGTGCAATGAATAAATATAATGTACAAGTTACACCTTTTGAATGCAATTACTGAAATAAATCAAGTTTTTCAAAATATTCTAATTTACTGGCTTTTACCTGTATAACGATAGTTAAAATCAGGCACTTTGAAGCTTTTTTTAGGGATATTGCGTGATGGGTAAAGTTTAAAAAAAAAACTTCGAAAAATATAATAAGCCACTGGGAACTGATTTTTAATGGTTTTAACCATTCTGAAATTGTGATAATGTTTCCCTTTAATACATTGACACAAACTACAGATAGAAATGAAACAACATCCTCAGCAAACATTGCATACAATGAACGTGGCTCATCACAATGAAACCTAAGGTGTAGCGTTATCGCCCTCTACTGGTCAAATTTAGCCCTACATGTATTAAACCAACTTTGATCGCCAGAGTTATACTCTCAGACAAATAACAACACGACCTCCAATACAAAATACATCACAAAGTCAGCAATTTCAACACAAAACAAACTAAATATCTTCATGCACAATATCTACTCACAAAGATCTGACCTAGTTTCGTGATGAAGCTTACGCGTGTGGATTTGTACCGTGGTTGCTGCTTCCCTGGAACAGTGTGTCCGTTGCTTGAAAGGTCCGACAGGAAACAATGACTCGGGCGCTTGATCGTGGGCAGAACATTCATACTTTGTCCAGTCGCTGTTAAAAGTCAAATTTTCACAATTTTATTTATTTTTTTCCAGGGTCAATGCAATTTTCTTCTACTCACCCAACTGCTTCTTCATTGGGACACATATGCCTCGCTGTTGCCCCCTGCGGGGTGGCGGGAGTACTGCATACAGGAGCAACCCTAGTTTGAATGGTTTCTTTGAGCGTATTTGGGGGATGTTCGGCGGGCCAAATGAAAAGCTTTGGTGCGCCGGATGTGGCCCGCGGGTCGCCAGTTGAATAGTTCTGATCTTTACTGTACATTGTTTTATCTTGTTTTACCTCAAAAGTGTTTAGCAAAACAATTCTGTTAATGTATTACTTTATATTGTGTTATTCACTGTTTTATTCCTATTTCTGGGGCTGAGGTTGCTGAGGTAGTTAAAAAGCTCCTCGGTGGCAAGGCCCCAGGGGTAGATGAGATCCGCCCGGAGTTCCTTAAGGCTCTGGATGCTGTGGGGCTGTCCTGGTTGACAAGACTCTGCAGCATCGCGTGGACATCGGGGGCGGTACCTCTGGATTGGCAGACCGGGGTGGTGGTTCCTCTCTTTAAGAAGGGGAACCGGAGGGTGTGCTCTAACTATCGTGGGATCACACTCCTCAGCCTTCCCGGTAAGGTCTATTCAGGTGTACTGGAGAGGAGGCTACGCCGGATAGTCGAACCTCGGATTCAGGAGGAACAGTGTGGTTTTCGTCCTGGTCGTGGAACTGTGGACCAGCTCCATACTCTCGGCAGGGTCCTTGAGGGTGCATGGGAGTTTGCCCAACCAGTCTACATGTGTTTTGTGGACTTGGTTAAGGCATTCGACCGTGTCCCTCGGGAAGTCCTGTGGGGAGTGCTCAGAGAGTATGGGGTATCGGACCGTCTGATTGTGGCAGTCCGCTCCCTGTATGCTCAGTGCCAGAGCTTGGTCCGCATTGCCGGCAGTAAGTCGGACACGTTTCCAGTGAGGGTTGGACTCCGCCGAGGCTTCCCTTTGTCACCCATTCTGTTCATAACTTTTATGGACAGAATTTCTAGGCACAATCAAGGCGTTGAGGGGATCTGGTTTGGTGGCTGCAGGATTAGGTCTCTGCTCTTTGCAGATGATGTGGTCCCGATGGCTTCATCTGGCCAGGATCTTCAGCTCTCACTGGATCGGTTCGCAGCCGAGTGTGAAGCGACTGGGATGAGAATCAGCACCTCCAAGTCCGAGTCCATGGTTCTCGCCCGGAAAAGGGTGGAGTGCCATCTCCGGGTTGGGGAGGAGATCTTGCCCCAAGTGGAGGAGTTCAAGTACCTCGGAGTCTTGTTCACGAGTGAGGGAAGAGTGGATCGTGAGATCGACAGGCGGATCGGTGCGGCGTCTTCAGTAATGCGGACGCTGTATCGATCCGTTGTGGTGAAGAAGGAGCTGAGCCGGAAGGCAAAGCTCTCAATTTACCGGTCGATCTACGTTCCCATCCTCACCTATGGTCATGAGCTTTGGGTTATGACCGAAAGGACAAGATCACGGGTACAAGCGGCCGAAATGAGTTTCCTCCGCCGGGTGGCGGGGCTCTCCCTTAGAGATAGGGTGAGAAGCTCTGTCATCCGGGGGGAGCTCAAAGTAAAGCCGCTGCTCCTCCACATGGAGAGGAGCCAGATGAGGTGGTTCGGGCATCTGGTCAGGATGCCACCCGAACGCCTCCCTAGGGAGGTGTTTAGGGCACGTCCGACCGGTAGGAGGCCGCGGGGAAGACCCAGGACACGTTGGGAAGACTATGTCTCCCGGCTGGCCTGGGAACGCCTCGGGGTCCCCCGGGAAGAGCTGGACGAAGTGGCTGGGGAGAGGGAAGTCTGGGCTTCCCTGCTTAGGCTGCTGCCCCCGCGACCCGACCTCGGATAAGCGGAAGAAGATGGATGGATGGATGGTTATTCACTGTTTTATTGCTTTTCTGCAGCACTTGGGTCAAGAACTTTATTTTAATGTGCTACATAATTAACTTAACTTACTTAACTACTACTAATAAAGCAGATGAAGAAAAAATGAAGAAAAAAGAACAACTTTGACTAAACTACATATAAATAACATGAATGCAATAATTGAATCACTGCTCCAACGATTCTTCATCTATGCCAGGAGGTTGTATAATAGTTGCTGTTAGTTAGCAAAATAACTCAAAAAGTTATAGGCAGATTTTTATGAGACTCTCAGGAAATATCCAAAATGTGATAATAAAAAAATTAAGCTTTTAGGCCGGGCCCAAATAATTTCTACACTCTTAGAAATAAAAGTGCTAAGTAGAACCATATAAGGTTCTTCGGCTCGTCCTCATAGGAGAACCCTTTTTGGCTCCAGGTAGAACCTTTTTATAAAGGTTCCACCTGGAACCCTTTTGGAGGGTTCTACCTAGAACTGTGTGTGTAAGGTTCCACCCAGAACCCCCCATGAGAGGTTCTACAAAGAACCCACGCAGGGAGTTCCACTAAGAACCCTTTCGTATTTCAAGGGTTTCATCTAGAACCCACACAGGGAGTTCCACTAAGAACCCTTTTGTATTTCAAGACTTTCATCTAGAACCCACGCAGGGAGTTCCACTAAGAACCCTTTCGTATTTCAAGGGTTTCATCTAGAACCTACACAGGGAGTTCCACTAAGAACCCTTTCGTTTGTCAAGGGTTTCATCTAGAACCCATGCAGGGAGTTCCACTAAGAACCCTTTCGTATTTCAAGGGTTTCATCTAGAACCCACGCAGGGAGTTCCACTAAGAACCCTTTCGTATTTCAAGGGTTTCATCTAGAACCCACACAGGGAGTTCCACTAAGAACCCTTTCGTTTGTCAAGGGTTTCATCTAGAACCCATGCAGGGAGTTCCACTAAGAACTCTTTCATGTTTCAAGGGTTTCATCTAGACCTGACACAGGGGGTTCTAAAAACATCCCTTTTCAAAGGTTTTCACCGATAACCGTCTTGTCTTCTGAGGGTTCTATAAAGAACCATATTGTATTCTACAGATCAGTTTAGTTCATATTATATTGTGGTCATTTATCATGTTGACATTGAACAAACATTCAAAACATTTGAATGAGAAAAACATTTATTTAAAGATAGGCACCATTATTGGCAAATGTTATCAGGAAGTATGTCCCTGGTGACACAGGATCTTACCCATGCTTTCAACAATCCCTGAAGAACTTTTTCTTCCAAAAACGGTTCTCTGGATCAAAATAGTTCTTACTGGAACCCTTAGTGTTAGTGAGAACCCTTTTAAAACCAATTATTCAGAAAAGGGGTTTTAAAGGGTTCTCTGGATCAAAATGGTTCTTACTGGAACCATTAGCGTTACCAAGAACCCTTGAAAAACCCTTTCTTCGGGAAAGGGTTTTTCAGAAGCAAATGGTTCCAGTTAGAACCTCAGCCCTTGTAGAAGAACCCTTATTTCTAAGAGTGTACTATGTTACCTTAAGTATGCCAACCCAGCAGACGCAGACAAGCGTTTCTTTCATTGAATTATAGATAGCTCAAAAAGTTAACGGCAGATTTCCCTCAAACTTTTAGGAAATGTCCAAAAGAGGATAAGGAACGAGTGATGACCTCAGACCTATCTCTAATCTTCCATACATTTCCAAAATATTAGAGAAGGTTGTCTACAGTCAGTTGTTGCCCTTCTTAGAGGATAATGGTATCACTGAGCTGTTCCAGTCCGGTTTTAAAGCCCTCCACAGCACAGAGTCAGCGCTTCTAAAAGTTTTTAACGATATCCTCCTGTCAACTGATTCTGGTAAATATGTTGTCCTGGTGCTTTTAGATCTGTCTGCTGCGTTCGACACCGTCGACCACGCCACCTTAATCACTCGTCTTGAGAACTGTGTGGGCATTAAGGGCGCCGCCCTCAACTGGTTCCGGTCGT
Source organism: Nerophis lumbriciformis (assembly GCF_033978685.3). NCBI lineage: Eukaryota > Metazoa > Chordata > Actinopteri > Syngnathiformes > Syngnathidae > Nerophis > Nerophis lumbriciformis. Next base: position 1,825,459 of record NC_084564.2, read on the forward strand.
ACCTAACCGACAGGAGTTTTTGTGTAAAAGTAGACAGTTTTATGTCGTCCACAGCTCCTTTACCACATGGGGTCCCCCAGGGCTCAATCCTTGCCCCAATTTTATTTGCGCTTTACCTTCTCCCCCTTGGTTCTATTTTTAGGAAGTACAGTATTGCATTTCATTTTTACGCCGATGATTGCCAGATTTATTTTCCCATGGCACAAAATAACACGGTTCAACGTCTTATTGACTGCCTGCACGACATCAAAGTCTGGCTTTCAGCTAACTTCCTGAGCCTAAATGAAGATAAAACAGAAGTTATGTTGTTCGGTCCAAGTCGCTCTCTCCCTCCCCCAACGTTGACCTCGGCACTCTGACCCCGTATCTCAGCGACTGTGTCACAAACCTGGGGGTAAAGTTCCACTCAGATTTTGAATTCGAAAAACAAATCAGCAGCGTCGTACAAAAAAGCTTTTATCAATTACGCCAAATAGCGAAAGTGAAACCGCTTCTATCAAGACATGATCTTGAGAAATTAATCCACGCCTTTATCTCGACTCGTTATCGAATACATTTTAAACTCCTTTTATTTGTTTTTAAATGTCTAAACAACCTCGCGCCAACCTATCTCTCCGACCTCCTTCAGCCTTACTGCCCCACCCGATCCTTAAGATCAGCCGATCAGCTGCTGTTGACGGTCCCTGACACAAGGCTGAAGCTTAGAGGTGACAGAGCTTTCGCCGTTGCTGCTCCCAAGCTCTGGAACGACCTACCCCTGAGTGTTAGACAAGCCTCCTCTCTTCCTGTTTTTAAATCTCTCTTAAAAACATACTTTTATTCCATGGCTTTTAACACTGAGTGATATCCATCCTGCAATGGCGCCCCATAATACACCTGCTGTGAACCTGTTTTTTATTTATTCTATTTTATTTATTTATTTTTTATCGTGTTCTGTTTGTGTTGTGTTGTGTTTGCTCGGTACTCGTTTGATCTTTTAACCTTTCCATTGTACAGCACTTTGGCTACCCCTGTGGTAAATTTTAAATGTGCTTTATAAATAAAGTTGATTTGATTAGATTTGATGACATTTTGGGGCTGATTCGGGAAATTTCTACTAAGTTACGTGTTTCAACTTCTGCTTGTGTATGCTTGCAACCCTGCCTCCACCCACAGAGACAAAGACAGGCTTCACTCTGTTTATTTCATTCCGCTATAGATAACTCAAAATGTTGTGGGTATATTTTGAAACATTTTCATAAAATGTCAGAAATGGGATACGGAACAATTTTTTTTTTTTTTTTTAAAGTATTCATTACTATTGGGAGATAAGACCTGGCAGAGGTCTGCAGTCTCTGAGTACATCTTTTTAGTAATGATAATTATTTGGTTAATCTTACATTAAAGTTGTTGACAGTTCTGTCTCTTTCAGCAAAAACTAATGAATCAATCAATAAAAGATTGACAGAAACTAAAATATTTAGTACCGTATTTTCCGCACTATTAGCCGCACCTAAAAACCACAAATTTACTCAAAAGCTGACAGTGCGGCTTATAACCCGGTGCGCTTTATATATGGATTAATATTAAGATTCATTTTCATAAAGTTTCGGTCTCGCAACTACGGTAAACAGCCGCCATCTTTTTTCCCCGTAGAAGAGGAAGTGCTTCTTCTTCTACGCAAGCAACCGCCAAGGTAAGCACCCGCCCCCATAGAACAGGAAGCGCTTCTTCTTCTACTGTAAGCAACCACCCGCCCCGGTAGAAGAAGAAGAAGCGCGTGGATATTACGTTTCATTTCCTTTGTGTGTTTACATCTGTAAAGACCACAAAATGGCTCCTACTAAGCGACAGGTTTCCGGTTCATGAAAAGATGCAATCTCTCCATCCGCACACGGACTACTATTTCACAGCAACTGCCTAAAGACTTTCAAGAAAAGCTGGCTACTTTCCGTGCATATTGTAAAAACAAGATAGCTGAAAAAAAGATCCGGCCAGAGAACATTATCAACATGGACGAGGTTCCACTGACTTTTGATATTCCTGTGAACCGCACTGTGGATACAACGGGAGCACGTACGGTGAATATTCGCACCACAGGGAATGAGAAGTCATCCTTCACTGTGGTTCTAGCTTGCCATGCTAATGGCCAGAAACTTCCACCCATGGTGATATTCAAAAGGAAGACCTTGCCAAAAGAGACCTTTCCAGCCGGCGTCATCATAAAAGCTAACTCGAAGGGATGGATGGATGAAGAAAAGATGAGCGAGTGGTTAAGGGAAGTTTACGCGAAGAGGCCGGGTGGCTTTTTTCACGCAGCTCCGTCCATGTTGATATACGACTCCATGCGCGCCCACATCACGCTGGTTTTTAATATATTATTAAAGTTTGACTGACCTATCCGACTGTTTTTTTGACATTCCTTTAGCGCAGTTAGATGCGGCTTATAACACGGGGCGGCTTATAGGTGGACAAAGTTTTGAAATATGCCGTTCATTGAAGGCGCGGCTTTTAACCAAGGGCGGCTTATGGTGCGGAAAATACGGTAAGTATATGACATTAATAACTTTTTTTTAAAGAATGCATTAATAAAGAGGTGATATTAGAAACGGAGAATTCCTCCATGACATGCTTTTGATTGGACAGTGACGACTGCAGCTATTTTTGACCGGCCTATGGGAAAGCCATTGAATTCTGCCTAGCAACATGTTTAGCTACTAGTGATGGGTCCGGCAACACCGATGCATCGGCGCATGCGTCGAGCTCATAGAGCGAAACCCTGTGTCGGTGCGCGTACCGCTTTTAGAAAGTCACGTGACCGATCATGAGCTGTTTTGGTCACGTGACCGATACGCCAACTGTGTCGCCTCCTCTGTGCCCTGTGAGCGGCTCTTTTCTACAGCCGGAGAAATAATAACTAAGAAGAGAAAGCGTCTAAAATTGAATACGTTGGAAAAACTGTTTTTTTTAAAAATAAAAATGTGTAAAAAATAAATAAAAATAATTTCCAGGTCCACAAGCATCCTCATTCACAACACGTTCTCTTAGATTTCCATGTTATGATACATGTTCACATTATTTATTGACTGTATCTAAAAAAGACAAAAAAAATATTTTTATTTAAATGAAGTTATGAAATAATCCTAAATGAAATACAATGACTTGGTTTATATTATTGTATATACTAGGTCAGTGGTTCTCAACCTTTTTTCAGCAATGTACCCCCTGTGAATTTTTTTTTAATTCAAGTACCCCCTAATCAGAGCAAAGCATTTTTGGTTGAAAAAAAAAAGATGAAGTAAAATACAGCACTATGTCATCAGTTTCTGACTTATTAAATTGTATAACAGTGCAAAATATTGCTCATTTGTAGTGGTCTTTCTTGAACTATTTGGAAAAAAATATATAAAAATAGCTAAAAACTTGTTGAAAAATAAACAAGTGATTCAATTATAAATAAAGATTTCTACACCTAGAAGTAATAATCAACTTAAAGTGCCCTCTTTGGGGATTGTATTAGAGATCCATCTGGATTCATGAACTTAATTCTAAACATTTATTCACAAAAAAAAAATCTTTAACATCAATATTTATGGAACATGTCCACAAAAAATCTAGCTGTCAACAATGAATATTGCATTGTTGCATTTCTTTTCACACTTCTTTTTGACAGACATTTTAGTGACAAACCTGAGCTTGTGCTTCACGGAGTTTATGAACTTACATTCATATTTTGTTGAAGTATTATTCAATAAATATATTTATAAAGGATTTTTGAATTGTTGCTATTTTTAGAATATTTTTAAAAAAATCTCACGTACCCCTTGGCATACCTTCAAGTACCCCCAGGGGTACGCGTACCCCCATTTGAGAACCACTGTACTAGGTCATCAAATCAGTGTCAGTTGAGTCGGTCCATAGGTTGCCTGTAGGGATTTTTAATGTCCAGCAGATGTCAGTATTTAGTGACACAGTATCGACACAGTATCAATACAGTTTTGCAATGTGTCGAAACGCTTCATGACGCCTCATCAACCCATCACTATTAGCTACATTGCAAAAAAAAAAAAATCTAATTTATGTTGTTGATTGTGCAAATTCCAACAATGAAACAACCACTTGTGTGTGCATATATTATTTTATTTCTCTTAATCAACAATCTCTCCACTTTGAACACAACACTTACCACTTAACTTAAACAACAAAACAAAAATAACCACAATGGCCTATCAGTTCCAAACAACATCATTTAACTTCATCCAGCATTTGAAACATTGAAAAAAAAAAAATATATCAAATGTGTTCACCTGCAAAACAGGCACAGCAATGAAAGCCAGACAAAGTCATTTACTGTAAGTATACATTCTATACCGTCCACTTGAAAGCTTCACTAACTAACCGGCAATGCGTCTGATTTTAGTTTTATTCTAACATAATACAGTTTAAGCGTCAAGTTCTGACTTTAACTCAAAAAAATGAATCAATTACGGGTTGAACTGGAGTCCTTAGTAGTCTCTGAATCTTAATTATTCACTTGCTTCCTACATTGTGGGGACACTTTGGGCAGCGTCCTTTTCGGACGTAGGTTTTCTAATTGACTAAAAAAATGTACACAAATCACCATAACATTTTTTAAAAGGTGGAAGCTGCTAAACGTGACACCAAACGTGTCCAAAGTACGACGCAGGGAGCCATTTGTGGCCTTGGGCTGATTTCCATCTCAATAATTGTAGATGATTTGTCATCTGAGTGGATATACAAAAAGTTAGGCATCGGGTGACATTTCAGGATGAAGCTACAATGCACTTTAATTTAAATTAAATGTCGAAACTTTTGATTGTCCAACTGTTTAATATCACCCATCTGGAATGGACTTAAGCTATCTTTAAATTGAAGTGGTATTTTTTTTTTTTTTAAGCAACACCTACTGGTCACAATAATTTATTAAGTTATGGTATAAATAAATTGAATGATGCAAACACGCTTTTACTGGATACTTTCTAATACACCTGCGCCTTGGAGACTTTGTATGTGTAAGTAATATGCAACTATAATTATTTGATACTTGTTTATATTGACAAATGTGCTGTTTTAGACTGCAACATTGTTAAATTAAGGATACTTATTACATATGTCTAGCTTGTGTGCTATTGTATGCATACCTGCCAACTTTTGAAACCAGAAAAACCTAGTAGCCAGGGTCCAGGGGCCACAGGCCCCGGTAGGTCCAGGACAAAGTCCTGGTGGGGGGTTCCTTCGCCCCCCGACGCAAAATGATTATTAGCATTCAGACAGGTTAAAATGTTGCTAAAACCATCACTTTTCTATCAGTCACAGTGACTTTTCAAAACAAAAATATTCCAGCAAAAATCATATGGGTTGATTGACATGTTTATTCTGTAAGCTAACTTCAATAGTTTGAAATTATTTTGACAGTTAATGCCAGTTATCCTGTCAACATTTAATTTGTTAATTGAAAGTATAAACACTTTTTACAGTAAACAAATGGTAAAACAGTACTAAACAATTCCATTAAAAAAAAATTGGTGTCATTATTAACTTTCTGTCCAAGCTTGTATAATCTACTGCCTTGTTCAATTGTAAAAAATATTCTGTGCCTAAAATTCACATTTCTATCACAATTATCATACTGTAAACATGGTAAGCTAACTTCATTAAAATTAATAGTCCTGTCAATAGCATGGAATTACAATTCAAATGTAGTTTTTTTGTAAGCCTTTCAAAAGAATTCAAAATATGAAAAATGAATGAAAATTAATTGAAGCCATCAGACACTTGAAAAGTGGCACATCACATCTCTAATGTAATCATTTGAACTTTTCAACAGAAATAGCACTGCAAAAATATTAAGGACATACTTCTGTGTTTTGGTAGTTATGCTGTCAACATTTAACAAGATTTCTTCAACTTGGACTTGAAAGCATAAATAGTATAAACACTTTTAACAGTATAACAGTACTAAACAATTCCAATAGATAACAGTGGTGTCATTACCTTTTTGTTTGCTCAATTATTGCCTCCGTAAATAAAACTTCGGCATTTATCACATCCAAAGAATCTGTTTGGGCGACGAAAAACGTTGAAAGTTTTCCACTTGTATCGCTAGCAACGGCATTAGACTTGTGTTTTTTTGTCCCAACGTGGTCTTTTACATCGCTAATTCCTCCGTGTCCGATCGAAAAATCTTGTCTGCACAAGGTGCAATTCGCGTAGTTTTCACCCTTTTTGGAAGGGATAATTATTCCCGGATAGGCTTTTGAATATTCTTCACGGAATGACTGCAGTTTTCTTTTCCGTTTAAGACTCGTTTGCCATTTTTCTCCGGCTGATTCCATGATCGTTCGCTCGTTTGGAAACAATGGCAACTGGTGCCTCGTGCTTGGCAGCGGTGCTATAAATAGCCTCGCGCATGGCATTCGGAATGGCTCGATAGGAAGTTACGGGAAGCAGTGTTGATTGTCATTGTTGTTACGCGATTTCGTGAATAAAACTTTAAAAAATATATTTTGTTTTAATTAATGAAAAAACTTATTTTTTATCACTGCAACCGTAACCCGGAATAGGTTGATGAAAACCGTACTAATTACGGGAAAACCGGAGTAGTTGGCAGGTATGTGTATGCTTAGCTGTTGCGTAGCTGCAACCCCAAGTGTATAGCTTACCATGTTTAACCTTTGTAAAAAAACTTGATTCAATAGAATAAAATGCCAACCGTGTGCGTGTTCAATGGAAGACATTTCGATGTTTACTGGCTGTCCAACTTTGCACAAGTAAACACGCTGCAGGACTGCTTGTATCGAAGCACAAGCCGATATAATAACATCATTATTTTTTGTTGATATCGGACCTATATCAGCAAAAAGTACTGAAACATTCAACAGTTGGACATTCAAAAGTTTTAACCGAAAGCCCAATATCCCTAACTTTTGTACATAAGTGCTACAGCTACAGTATATGTATGTATGTATATATATATATATATATATATATATATATATGTCTTAAAAAGGTTATCCAAAAAATAGTGCTCGATACCGTAGTAGAGCGCAATATATGTATGTGTGGGGAAAAAAAATCACAAGACTACTTCATCTCTACAGGCCTGAAACAACAAATTCAGCTTTGCAAAGCTGAATTTGACCAAGCAACCCCCCCGTACCAAAAAGCACTTGACGAAAGCGGATACAATTTCACCCTCACCTATGAACCCACGCCAGGAAACCAACCAAAAAAAGAACAGAAAACGAAACATCATCATCTGGTACAACCCCCCCATACAGCAAAAACGTCTCAACTAACATTGGCCACAAATTCCTCACTCTGATTGACAAACACTTCCCCAAAGGCAACACCCTAAGAAAAGTATTCAACAAGAACAACATTAAATTGAGCTACAGCTGTATGAACAATATACGACAAATTATCTCAAACCACAACAAAACAATTGCAAATGAGCCGTCGGCCCCCGGACAGAACGACTCCAAAACCAACAAAGGCCGCAACTGCCGCAAGAAACCTGATTGCCCTCTCAACGGGGGGTGCTTACAAACATCAGTTGTTTACCAATCTAAGGTAACACGCAAGGACATTAACACATCCGACACATATGTAGGATTAACCGAGGGAGAGTTTAAAACCAGATGGAACAATCACAAGGCTTCTTTCAGGAACAAAAACCTGCGGAATACCACAGAACTCAGCAAACACATTTGGGACCTCAAAGACAATAATGTTGAATATTCAATAACATGGCAAATTCTTGCATCCAGCACACCTTACAATAGTGGTAATAAAAGATGCAAAACCTATGCTTGAAAGAGAAACTGTTTATTATATACCGTCCAGACCTGTCATCCCTCAACAAGCGCAGCGAAATTGTATCAGCATGCCGCCACAGACGGAAACACCTGCTAGGTAACACATGAGCCAATCACCACGCCCCTACGCCAGCCTGTACCCACCCACTCTGTGCCCTATATAAACCATGGTATGTGAATGCTTCCATTAAAATCTCCTGATGATTGAGGGAACCCCTCATGAAACAGGCCTGTAGAGATGAAATAGTCTTGTGATTTTTTTCCCCACACATACATATATATATATATATATATATACATATATATATATATATATATATATATACATATATATATATATATACATATATATATATATATATATATATATACATATATATATATATATATATATATATATATATATATATATATATATACATATATATATATATATATGTATGTGTGGGAAAAAAATCACAAGACTATTTCATCTACATACATATATTGCGCTCTACTACGGTATCGAGCACTATTTTTTGGATAACCTTATTAAGACATATATATATATATATATATATATACATATATATATATATGTATATATATGTATATATATATATATATATATATATATATATATATATATATATATGTATGTATGTATATATGTATGTATATATATATATATATGTATATATATATATATATATATATATATATATGTATGTATGTACTGTATATGTATATGTATATATATATATATATATATATATATATATATATATATATATATATATATGTATGTATGTATGTATGTATATATGTATATATGTATACATATGTGTATAAATATACACACATATGTATATATGTATATATTTACACCTACGTATATATGCAGACACGCACATATGTATACAGTATATATATATATATATATATATATACACCCACATACATATATACATACATATATATATAAATATACATACATACACATATACGTACATATATATACTGTAAATATATATATATATATATATATATGTATATATATATATATATATATATGTATATATATATATATATATATATATATGTATGTATGTATATATGTATGTATATATATATATGTATATATATATATATATATGTATGTATGTACTGTATATGTATATATATATATATATATATATATATGTATGTATGTATGTATGTATATATGTATACATATGTGTATAAATATACACACATATGTATATATGTATATATTTACACCTACGTATATATGCAGACACGCACATATGTATACAGTATATATATATATATATATATATATATATATATATACACCCACATACATATATACATACATATATATAAATATACATACATACACATATACGTACATATATATACTGTAAATATATATATATATATATATATATATATATATATATATATATATATATATATATATATATATATATATACACCCACATACATATATACATACATATATATAAATATACATACATACACATATACGTACATATATATACTGTAAATATATATATATATATATATATATATATATATATATATAATTTGGATTTTTAGCTTTCAAATGTTGAGAACTGAGAGCTGGAGTTGTAATGGTAATGCATGAAAAATAGAAATATGAACTAGAGTAGCAGCAGTTTCAACAAAATGTTTGACCGACAGCAGCTAGAAGCTTACAGTTGATGACGGTGATCCACACTTTGAAAAAAAAAAGCAATATTTGAGCATTATCGACAAACTAAATGCTTAAAAAAAACAAATTGCAAAGACAAACAAAAGCAACTGTGACAATACTACTAATGCTAATAAAGACTGTCAGCTCCATACATGGCTTGCTGTATTTACATTGTCCTCTGGCAGTAAATGGACATGAAATGATGACATTTAGTGTGAAATCTTAACTCCAACTATTCTAACACCCCTTAGATGCAGTAACAAAAAGGCACAAATATAATAAAAATGTAAATATATATTACTCTACTGAAAAAAGACGTTCATGCTCTCAGAGGTCTGAAGGCTGGCGAGTGCTCACCAACGATCCGCTGCCCGTCCGCGTCCCGCCCGGCGTGGATTGTCGCGTGATCCTGGACGTCTTGGTCACCGTGGTGACGGCCCCTCCTCCCCCGGCGGAGGACACTTCCCGGGTGGTGACGTCCATGTCGGCCGTGTGCAGGCAGAAGGACCCTGAGACGTTGGCCTCGCCCCCCACCTCTCCTCGGCGCTGCGCCTGAGGAGACCCCTCTGGTGTGATCTGGAGGAAGCCTGCCAAAGGACAAAGACAGGACAGGAGGGAAGACAGGAAGGGAAACTTAGTCTTTATAGCAGAAAAAAAAAAGATGTGGTGAGTAGGAAGTTGGAAAATGATCAACATGAAGGAATGAGATCTTACGCCATCTAACGGCTGGAGCTCTTAAAATGAATTATGATTGCAATTTAAAGCATAACAAAAAGCAGAGAAAGACCTCTTTTCTCCAAATACAGGAAAAAGCCAGTAAATTAGAATATTTTGAAAAACTTGATTTATTTCAGTAATTGCATTCAAAAGGTGTAACTTGTACATTATATTTATTCATTGCACACAGACTGATGCATTCAAATGTTTATTTCATTTAATTTTGATGATTTGAAGTGGCAACAAATGAAAATCCAAAATTCCGTGTGTCACAAAATTAGAATATTACTTAAGGCTAATACAAAAAAGGGATTTTTAGAAATGTTGGCCAACTGAAAAGTATGAAAATGAAAAATATGAGCATGTACAATACTCAATACTTGGTTGGAGCTCCTTTTGCCTCAATTACTGCGTTAATGCGGCGTGGCATGGAGTCGATGAGTTTCTGGCACTGCTCAGGTGTTATGAGAGCCCAGGTTGCTCTGATAGTGGCCTTCAACTCTTCTGTGTTTTTGGATCTGGCATTCTGCATCTTCCTTTTCACAATACCCCACAGATTTTCTATGGGGCTAAGGTCAGGGGAGTTGGCGGGCCAATTTAGAACAGAAATACCATGGTCCGTAAACCAGGCACGGGTAGATTTTGCGCTGTGTGCAGGCGCCAAGTCCTGTTGGAACTTGAAATCTCCATCTCCATAGAGCAGGTCAGCAGCAGGAAGCATGAAGTGCTCTAAAACTTGCTGGTAGACGGCTGCGTTGACCCTGGATCTCAGGAAACAGAGTGGACCGACACCAGCAGATGACATGGCACCCCAAACCATCACCCAACCATGCAAATTTTGCATTTCCTTTGGAAATCGAGGTCCCAGAGTCTGGAGGAAGACAGGAGAGGCACAGGATCCACGTTGCCTGAAGTCTAGTGTAAAGTTTCCACCATCAGTGATGGTTTGGGGTGCCATGTCATCTGCTGGTGTCGGTCCACTCTGTTTCCTGAGATCCAGGGTCAACGCAGCCGTCTACCAGCAAGTTTTAGAGCACTTCATGCTTCCTGCTGCTGACCTGCTCTATGGAGATGGAGATTTCAAGTTCCAACAGGACTTGGCGCCTGCACACAGCGCAAAATCTACCCGTGCCTGGTTTACGGACCATGGTATTTCTGTTCTAAATTGGCCCGCCAACTCCCCTGACCTTAGCCCCATAGAAAATCTGTGGGGTATTGTGAAAAGGAAGATGCAGAATGCCAGACCCCAAAACGCAGAAGAGTTGAAGGCCACTATCAGAGCAACCTGGGCTCTCATAACACCTGAGCAGTGCCAGAAACTCATCGACTCCATGCCACGCCGCATTAACGCAGTAATTGAGGCAAAAGGAGCTCCAACCAAGTATTGAGTATTGTACATGCTCATATTTTTCATTTTCATACTTTTCAGTTGGCCAACATTTCTAAAAATCCCTTTTTTGTATTAGCCTTAAGTAATATTCTAATTTTGTGACACACGGAATTTTGGATTTTCATTTGTTGCCACTTCAAATCATTAAAATTAAATGAAATAAACATTTGAATGCATCAGTCTGTGTGCAATGAATAAATATAATGTACAAGTTACACCTTTTGAATGCAATTACTGAAATAAATCAAGTTTTTCAAAATATTCTAATTTACTGGCTTTTACCTGTAAGTTGAGGTAACATTGTAAGTCCAAATATAACTGATGTTAATGTTAAAATTTGTTTTAAAAGTGGACCAAATCAAAGTTAGACCCATGTAACAGAACTGTGGTCAAACTCGAAGATACCATTTCAAACAAAGTGTCTTATATGACACACCTGCACACTAATGCTCCTACCTGTGGAGTGTGGCTTCAGGGTGAACTTTGGGGCCTTGAACCAGGGGGAAGACTCTCCCTCTTGGGAGTCTCCTTCGGTGTCCGTCTTGCTCCAAGTTTGGACCTTTGCTGAGCTGAACTCCACAGTATAACCAGAAGGAGACCGGGAACCGTCTCTTTCCAGCTTTTCTGTCCGAGAGAGTGAGACAAGTTCCCTTGGAGAGTCCTCGTGGAAACCTTCGAATGAAATATTGTGGGGTTTTAGCTGCATTCCTGCAGGGTTTTGCTCAACTTCTCCTGGTGATGAATGTTGAACAACTTTGCTTCCTCTTTCCAGGTTGGCGTCAGCTGCAGTCTTCTTGCCGTGAGGAGACGTGAATTCTACCTTTGGATGTCTGACCTTGCTGCTCACTGTGCTCGTGTCCGCTTTAAATACCTTGTCAGGACTTGAACTTGAATTGTCCGCCTTGAGAGCGACGTCAGCTGACCATGATTTTCCAGGACTCACTGTCACTTCAGGAAATCTAACAGTCCCTCCCTGTGTGACAGAAGTTTCTATTGACTTTGTTTGTATCTTTGACATCTTCAGCTTGGTGTCACCTGTAGATCGAGTAACGTCCTCTGTTCGTGGTGGATTTGCTAAAACAAAAACCGCTTTCTTCACTTTAGGGATTTTGGGGCCCTCGTATCTGATCTCTGGCCCACAGAACTCCATCCTTCCTTCAGGGGAGGACATGGCGGGTAACGGAACACCAAATTTGGGGATTTTGATCTTCTTTTCTTCCTCTTCATCCTGTGATGTGCCGATGTCAAAGTCTATGTCTGGAATATTTGGTAAAACTATTCCTCCTTCTTTCCCCACACTGGCTGAGCCACTTGGTAACGTGACACCTTCCATTTTGATGTTTGGACCTTCTGTGTGTCTATTGTGGTTGTCCTGCTCAACATTTTGGGATATCTTTACACCACCACCATTTGTCTTTTTTGGCATTCCAATATTAAACTTAGTTCCTTTCACTTTTGGCCCTTTGACTTTGCCACTGGCTTCAGTTGAGGCCTCTCCTTTGCCAAGTCCTAAACCCAGTTCCAGGCCTCCTTTAGGAGCTTTGATATCAAGTCTTGGCATCTTCAGTTTCAGACCTGTTCCCTCAACATGCACATCAGCTTCGTCTTTGTTGCCCGTGTCTTGTTTGGCTTTACCAAGACGCAGATCAACGTTCACATCTGGTGATTTGACTTCTGTGTCCACTTCAAAATTTGACACATCAACTGGCGGTATTTTTAACTTTCCCTTGATTTCAACTTCTGATTCTTCAGTCTTTAAAGGTTTTACTTTCGGCAGTGACACGTCCACATCAGGAATGACTTTGTGAGGGATTCTAAACTTCCCCCTTTCAACTTCAGCTCCAGCATGACTTCCTGCCATTTTGCCTGCCTTCCCTTTAGGTAAGGATATGCCAACATCAGGCATCTTGAATTTGGCTCCCTCTCTCTCATGACTGAGATCATATCTTATTTTTGTATGATGATGGTCTGATACATCCACCTCTGCTTTGGGAAGAAGAACCTCAGTTTCTGGTGATTTGGAGGCTGGTAGTGACAGCTCTACTGAGGGCACCTTGACCTTAGCCTTTGTTTCAAGGTCACCACCTGGCTTTCCAAAATCTATGTCTTTTGAACCAAATGCTGGCATGGAGAATTTTGGTAGTTTGATGGTGACATCAGGTGCGTGAAATCGACCTTTCCCTTCCATGTCGGCCTCTGGGAGTTGAACATTTGATTGAGGAAGGTCAACTGCCCCCTTTTTTAAGTTAACATCTAATTCAGGACAAGACACTGATACATCTGCGTCTATTTTGGATGTTCCCCAGGAGGGCTTTTTGAGTTTATTTTTTTTCCCCTTTATGTTTTTGTCTAAGTTCAACTCCATGGATGGTGCATTGAGAGAAATATCCCCCTCGCTGCTTTGCCCTGATATATCCAACTTTCCACTCTTGGATTTCCCACCAAATCGGGGAAGAGTTAAGCTTGGGACTTTGAGAGAAACACTGGGTAAATCAAAGCTTCCCCCTGAAGAAGGCCGACTTCCCTCAGCCTTTAGAAGCGCCACTTCCACATCATCACCTTTTGGTTTGGAGATGCCAAAGTCTAGATCCACCTTTGGAGCGGAGATGTCCACTGTTGGCAATTTAACTGTGTGAAGTTTAAGAGATGAATCTGGACCTTCTACGTTACCTGTCTTAATGTCCACACCTTTTACGTCAAATGTGGCTGGACGAATATCTGCTTCCGCTTCTGGAGATTTAATTTTGGGAAGGGAAACATCAACACTTGGCATGGAGACCTTTCCACCTTTGATGTCAGGACCTTCAATGTTTATCTCAGGACCTTTTGTTTTCATTTTAGGAAGAGAAATATCAACAGAGGGCATATGGAACTTTCCTCCTTTGTCAACATGTCCTTCAATTACCATTTCTCCTTCTGCTTTTCCTTTGAGAAGCGAAATATCAGCGTCTGGTATTTCAACCTTTCTGCCAAAGTCTGGACCTCTTATTTTAACGCCACTCTCTGGAAGATTCACCTTTGGCAAAGAAACATCAATTGTTGGCATTTTGTACTTTCCTTCTTTCATTTCTGGACCCACAACATCCAGGTCAGCTTCAACTTTTCCTTTTGGCAGTGAAATATTCACACTTGGCATTTCAAATTTTCTTTTGAAATCTGGTCCTTCTAAACTGGGATTTAATTTTGGGAGATTGACTTTTGGGAGAGAAACATCCAATGCGGGCATTTTTAATTTTCCTCCTTTGACATCAGGACTGTCAATGCCAAAGTTTCCCTCAACTTTTCCTTTGGGAATTGAAACCTCAACATCTGGCATTTCCATTGTTCCTCCTTTAAGGTCTGGACCTTTCAGTTTGATACCACCCTCTGGAAGATTGACTTTTGGTAAAGAAACATCAAATGTTGGCATTTTGAACTTCCCTCCTTTGATATCAGGACCTTCAATATCCAGGTCTCCTGTAACTTTGGGAAGAGAAACATCAACACTTGGTATGGGCACCTTTCCACCTTTCATGTCAGGACCTTCAATGTTTATTTCAGGACCTTTTGTTTTATTTTTTGGAAGAGAAATATCAACAGAGGGTATATGGAACTTTCCTCCTTTGTCAACATGTCCTTCAATTACTATTTCTCCCTCAGCCTTTCCTTTGGGAAGTGATACATCAACATCTGGCATGTCAATCTTTCCTCTAGAATCTGGACCTCTTATTTTAACACCACCGTGTGGAAGATTGACTTTTGGCAAAGAAACATCAAATGTTGGCATTTTGAACTTTCCTCCCTTCATCTCTGGACTCTCAACATCAATGTCAGCCTCAACTTTTGCTTTTGGCAGAGAAACCTCCACACTGTGCATTTCAATATCTGGTCTTCCCAAACTGGGATCAAACTTTGGGAGATTGACTTTTGGTATAGAAACATCCAATGTTGGCATTTTGAATTTTCCTCCTTTGACATCAGGCCCTACAATGTCAAAGTTTCCTTCAATCTTTCCTTTGGGAAGTGAAACGTCAACATCCATTTTTTCCACTGTTCCTCCTTTGAGGTCTGGACCTTTTAGTTTGATACCACCCTCTGGAAGATTGACTTTTGGTAAAGAAACATCAAATGTTGGCATTTTGACTTTTTTCCCTTTGGCATCAGGACTTTTAACATGCAGGTCTCCTTCAACTTTGGGAAGGGAAACATCAACACTTGGCATGGAGATATTTCCACTTTTCATGTCAGGACCTCCAATGATTATCTCAGGACCTTTTGTCTTCATTTTAGGAAGTGCAATATCAACCGAGGGCATATGGAACTTTCCTCCTTTGCCAACATGTCCGTCAATTCCTATTGCTTCCTCTACTTTTCCTTTGGGAAGTGATACATCAGCATTTGGCAATTCCATTTCTCCTTCAAAGTCTGGACCTCTTATTTTAACACCACCGTGTGGAAGATTGACCTTTGGCAGAGAAACATCAAATGTTGGCATTTTGAACTTTCCTCCTTTCATCTCTGGACCCTCAACATCAATGTCAGCCTCAACGATTCCTTTTGGAAGTGAAATATCCACACTTGGCATATTCATTTTTCCTTTGCCAACATCTGCTCTTTCCAAACTGGGATCCAATTTTGGGAGATTGACTTTTGGTAAAGAGACATCTAGTGTTGGTATCTTTAACTTTCTTCCTTTGACATCAGGACCTTCAAGATCAACACCTGTCACAACTTTTCCTTTAGGAAGCGAAATATCTAAATCAGGCATCTCAATCTTTGCATCACTGAACTCTGGACCTTTTAGTTTGATGCCACCCTCTGGAAGACTGACTTTTGGCAAAGAAACATCAAATGTTGGCATTTTGAATGTATCTCCTTTAATACCAGGACCTTCAATATCCAGGTCTCCTTCAACTTTTGGAAGGGAAACATCAACACCTGGCATGGAGACTTTTCCACCTTTCATGTCAGGACCTTCAATGTTTATCTCTGAACCTTTTGTTTTTATTTTAGGAAGAGAAATATTAACAGAGGGCATATGGAACTTTCCTCCTTTGCCAACATGTCCTTCAATTCCTATTTCTCCTCCTGCTTTTCCTTTAGGAAGTGAGACATCAACATCTGGTACTTCCTTATTTCCTCCTTTGAGTTCTGGACTTTTTATTTTGATTCCAGCCTCTGGAAGATTGACTTTTGGTAAGGAAACATCTAACGTGGGCATTTTGAACTTTCCGCCTTTGACATCAGGACCTTCAAAATCCAGGTGTCCTTCAACTTTTCCTTTAGGAAGTGAAACATCAACATTTGGCATTTCCATCTTTCCACCAAAGTCTGGACCTTTTAGTTTGATGCCACCTTCTGGAAGACTGACTTTTGGTAAAGAAACATCTAACGTGGGCATTTTGAACTTTCCTCCTTTGACATCCGGACCGCCAAGATCAACACCTACACCAACCCTTTGCTTGGGAAGGGAAATATCTAAATCAGGCATCTCAATCTTTGCCCCGCTAAACCCTGGACTTTTCAGTTTGATGCCACCCTCAGGAAGATTGGTTTTTGGCAAAGAAACATCAAATGTTGGCATTTTGAACTTTCCTCCCTTTATTTCTGGACCCTCAACATCAAGGTCAGCTTCAACTTTCCCCTTTGGCAGTGAAATATCCACACTTGGCATTTCAATTTTTCCTTTGATATTTGGTCCTTCCACTCTTGGCTCAAACTTTGGGAGATTGACTTTTGGTAAAGAAACATCGAACGTTGGCATTTTGAACTTCCCTCCTTTGATGTCGGGCCCTTCGATGTCAAAGTTTCCTTCAACTTGTCCTTTGGGGAGTGAAACATCAACATCCGGCATTTCCACATAACCTCTCTTGATTTCTGGACCTTTTAGTTCAATACCACCTGCTGGAAGAACAACTTTTGGTAAAGAAACATCAAACGTTGGCATTTGGAATTTTCCTCCTTTGTTATCAGGACCTTCAATATTCAGGTCTCCTTCAACTTTGGGAAGTGAAACATCAACACTTGGCATGGAGACCTTTCCACCTTTCATGTCAGGACCTTCAATGCTTATCTCAGGACCTTTTGTTTTCATTTTAGGAAGAGAAATATCAACAGAGGGCATATGAAACTTTCCTCCTTTGCCAACATGTCCTTCAGTTCCTACATCACCTCCTGCTTTTCCTTTAGGGAGTGAGACATCAACGTATGGTATGTCCACATTTCCTCCTTGGAGTTCTGGACCTTTTAGTTTAATCCCACGTTCTGGAAGATTTACGTTTGGCAAAGAAACATCTAACGTGGGCATTTTGAACTTTCCTCCTTTGACATCCAGACCGTCAAAATCAACACCTCCCTCAACCTTTCCTTTGGGAAGGTTAATATCTAAATTAGGCATCTCAATCTTTGCCCCAGTGAACCCTGGACCTTTCAGTTTGATGCCACCCTCTGGAAGATTGACTTTTGGCAAAGAAACATCAAATTTGGGCATTTTGACCTTTCCTCCTTTCATTTCTGGACCGTCAACATCAAAGTCAGCTTCAACTTTTCCTTTTGGCGGTGAAATGTCCACACTTGGTATTTCAAGTTTTCCTTTGATATTTGGTCCTTCCAAACTTGCATCAAACTTTGGGAGATTGACTTTTGGTATAGAAACATCTAATGTTGGCATTTTGAACTTCCCTCCTTTGACGTCAGGACTGTCAATGCCAAAGTTTCCTTCAACTTTTCCTTTGGGAAGTGAAACATCAACATCTGGCATTTCCATTGTTCCTCCTTTAAGGTCTGGACCTTTTAGTTTGATACCACCTTCTGGAAGATTGACTTTTGGTAAAGAAACATCAAATGTTGGCATTTTGAACTTTCCTCCTTTGATAGCAGGACCTTCAATATCCAGGTCTCCTTCAACTTTGGGAAGTGAAACATCAACACTTGGTATGGAGACCTTTCCACCTTTCATGTCAGGACCTTCAATGTTTATCTCATGACCTTTTGTTTTCATTTTAGGAAGAGAAATATCAACAGAGGGCATATGGAACTTTCCTCCTTTGCCAACATGTCCTTCAACTCCTATTTCTCCTTCTGCTTTTCCTTTAGGAAGTGATACATCAACATCTGGCATTTCTATCCTTCCTCCAAAGTCAGGACCTTTTATTTTAACACCACCCTCTGGAAGATTTACTTTTGGCAAGGAAACATCAATTGTTGGCATTTTGTACTTTCTTCCTTTAATATCAAGACCTTCCTGATCAACACCTGCCTTAACTTTTCCTTTAGGAAGTGAAATATCTAAATCAGGCATCTCAATATTTGCATTACTGAACTCTGGACCTTTCAGTTTGATACCACCCTCTGGAAGGCTGAACTTTGGTTTTACAACAGGACCTTCAATATCCAGGTCACCTTCAACTTTTCCTTTAGGAAGTGAAACATCAACATCTGGCATTCCTATCTTTCCTACCTTGACATCTGGACTTTTTAGTTTAATGCCACCCTCTGGAAGATTGACTTTTGGTAAAGAAACATCAACCTTCGGCATTTTGAATTTTCCTTCTTTGATATCAGGACCGTCAATATTCAGGTCTCCTTCAACTTTGGGAAGTGAAACATCAACTCTTGGTATGGAGACCGTTCCACTTTTCATGTCAGGACCCTCAATGTTTATCCCAGGACCTTTCGTTTTCATTTTAGGAAAAGAAATATCAACAGAGGGCATATGGAACTTTCCTCCTTTGCCAACATGTCCTTCAATTGCCATTTTTACTCCTGCTTTTCCTTTGGGAAGTGAAACATCAACATCTGGTATTTCCATAATTCCTGCTTTGAGTTTGTGACTTTTTACTTTGACTCCACCCTCTGGAATATTGACGTTTGGCAAAGAAACATCAAATGTTGGCATTTCAATCGTACTTCCCTCAAAATCAGGACCTTTTAGTTTGATGCCACCTTCTGGAAGATTTACTTTTGGTAAAGAAACATCCATTTTTGGCATTTTTAACTTTCCTCCTTTGAGATCAGGGCCTTCAATAGCAAGGTCTCCTTCAGCTTTTCCTTTAGGAAATGAAACATCAACATCTGGCATTTCCATCTTTCCTCCAAAGTCTGGACCTTTTAGTTTGATGCCACCTTCTGGAAGACTGACTTTTGGTAAAGAAACATCAAACTTTGGCATTTTAAACTTTCCTCCCTTCATCTCTGGACCTTCAATATCAAGGTCACCTTCAACTTTTCCTTTAGGAAGTGAAACATCAACATCTGGCATTTCCATTTTTCCTCCAAAGTCTGGACCTTTTAGTTTGATGCCACCTTCTGGAAGACTGACTTTTGGTAAAGAAACGTCGAACTTTGGCATTTTAAACTTTCCTCCCTTCATCTCTGGACCTTCAATATCAAGGTCACCTTCAACCTTTCCTTTAGGAAGTGAAACATCAACATCTGGCATTTCCATTTTTCCTCCAAAGTCTGGACGTTTTAGTTTGATGCCACCTTCTGGAAGACTGACTTTTGGTAAAGAAACATCAAACTTTGGCATTTTAAACGTTCCTCCCTTCATCTCTGGACCTTCAATATCAAGGTCACCTTCAACTTTTCCTTTAGGAAGTGAAACATCAACATCTGGCATTTCCATTTTTCCTCCAAAGTCTGGACCTTTTAGTTTGATGCCACCTTCTGGAAGACTGACTTTTGGTAAAGAAACATCAAACTTTGGCATTTTAAACTTTCCTCCCTTCATCTCTGGACCTTCAATATCAAGGTCACCTTCAAGTTTTCCTTTAGGAAGTGAAACATCAACATCTGGCATTTCCATTTTTCCTCCAAAGTCTGGACCTTTTAGTTTGATGCCACCCTCTGGAAGACTGACTTTTGGTAAAGAAACATCAAACTTTGGCATTTTAAACTTTCCTCCCTTCATCTCTGGACCTTCAATATCAAGGTCACCTTCAACTTTTCCTTTAGGAAGTGAAACATCAACATCTGGCATTTCCATTTTTCCTCCAAAGTCTGGACCTTTTAGTTTGATGCCACCTTCTGGAAGACTGACTTTTGGTAAAGAAACATCAAACTTTGGCATTTTAAACTTTCCTCCCTTCATCTCTGGACCTTCAATATCAAGGTCACCTTCAACCTTTCCTTTAGGAAGTGAAACATCAACATCCGACATTTCCATTTTTCCTCCAAAGTCTGGACCTTTTAGTTTGATGCCACCTTCTGGAAGACTGACTTTTGGTAAAGAAACATCAAACTTTGGCATTTTAAACTTTCCTCCTTTCATCTCTGGACCCTCAACATCAAGGTCAGCTTCAAGTTTTCCTTTAGGAAGTGAAACATCAACATCTGGGATTTCCATTTTTCCTCCAAAGTCTGGACCTTTTAGTTTGATGCCACCTTCTGGAAGACAGACTTTTGGTAAAGAAACATCAAACTTTGGCATTTTAAACTTTCCTCCCTTCATCTCTGGACCCTCAACATCAAGGTCAGCTTCAAGTTTTCCTTTAGGAAGTGAAACATCAACACCTGGCATTTCCATCTTTCCTCCAAAGTCTGGACCTTTTAGTTTGATGCCACCTTCTGGAAGACTGACTTTTGGTAAAGAAACATCAAACTTTGGCATTTTAAACTTTCCTCCCCTCATCTCTGGAACTTCAATATCAAGGTCACCTTCAACTTTTCCTTTAGGAAGTGAAACATCAACATCTGGCATTTCCATTTTTCCTCCAAAGTCTGGACCTTTTAGTTTGATGCCACCTTCTGGAAGACTGGCTTTTGGTAAAGAAACATCAAACTTTGGCATTTTAAACTTTCCTCCCTTCATCTCTGGACCCTCAACATGAAGGTCAGCTTCAAGTTTTCCTTTAGGAAGTGAAACATCAACATCTGGCATTTCCATTTTTCCTCCAAAGTCTGGACCTTTTAGTTTGATGCCACCTTCTGGAAGACTGACTTTTGGTAAAGAAACGTCGAACTTTGGCATTTTAAACTTTCCTCCCTTCATCTCTGGACCCTCAATATCAAGGTCACCTTCAACTTTTCCTTTAGGAAGAGAAACATCAACATCTGGCATTTCCATTTTTCCTCCAAAGTCTGGACCTTTTAGTTTGATGCCACCTTCTGGAAGACAGACTTTTGGTAAAGAAACATCAAACTTTGGCATTTTAAACTTTCCTCCCTTCATCTTTGGACCTTCAATATCAAGGTCACCTTCAACTTTTCCTTTAGGAAGTGAAACATCAACATCTGGCATTTCCATTTTTCCTCCAAAGTCTGGACCTTTTAGTTTGATGCCACCTTCTGGAAGACTGACTTTTGGTAAAGAAACATCAAACTTTGGCATTTTAAACTTTCCTCCCTTCATCTCTGGACCTTCAATATCAAGGTCACCTTCAACCTTTCCTTTAGGAAGTGAAACATCAACATCCGACATTTCCATTTTTCCTCCAAAGTCTGGACCTTTTAGTTTGATGCCACCTTCTGGAAGACTGACTTTTGGTAAAGAAACATCAAACTTTGGCATTTTAAACTTTCCTCCTTTCATCTCTGGACCCTCAACATCAAGGTCAGCTTCAAGTTTTCCTTTAGGAAGTGAAACATCAACACCTGGCATTTCCATCTTTCCTCCAAAGTCTGGACCTTTTAGTTTGATGCCACCTTCTGGAAGACTGACTTTTGGTAAAGAAACATCAAACTTTGGCATTTTAAACTTTCCTCCCTTCATCTCTGGACCTTCAATATCAAGGTCACCTTCAACTTTTCCTGTAGGAAGTGAAACATCAACATCTGGCATTTCCATTTTTCCTCCAAAGTCTGGACCTTTTAGTTTGATGCCACCTTCTGGAAGACTGACTTTTGGTAAAGAAACATCAAACTTTGGCATTTTAAACTTTCCTCCCTTCATCTCTGGACCCTCAACATCAAGGTCAGCTTCAAGTTTTCCTTTAGGAAGTGATACATCAACACCTGGCATTTCCATCTTTCCTCCAAAAGCTGGACCTTTTAGTTTGATGCCACCTTCTGGAAGACTGACTTTTGGTAAGGAAACATCAAACTTTGGCATTTTAAACTTTCCTCCCTTCATCTCTGGACCTTCAATATCAAGGTCACCTTCCACTTTTCCTTTAGGAAGTGAAACATCAACATCTGGCATTTCCATTTTTCCTCCAAAGTCTGGACCTTTTAGTTTGATGCCACCCTCTGGAAGATTAATTTTTGGTGAAGAAACATCCAATGTTGGCATTTTGAACTTTCCTCCTTTGAACTTAGGAACTTCAATATCAAAGTCACCCTCAACCTTTCCTTTGGGAAGTGAGACATCAACCCCTGACATTTCCAGCTTTCCCCCCTTGAGTTCTGGACCTTTTAATTGAACACCACCTTCTGGAAGATTTACTTTTGGCAACGAAACATCCACTGTTGGCAATTTAAATGTTCCTCCTTTGACATTAAAACCATCAATATCCAAGTCTCCTTCAACTTTGGGAAGGTCAATGTCCAGGTCTTTGCTTTTGGGAAGAGTCTGGTCCACAGTGGGTAATTTAAACCCTCCTTCAACATCTGCTCCTTTGAGACGAACCTCTCCTTCATGTGGTTTGACGTTTGGCAGGGATACGTTAAAATTAGGCAGTTTGAACTTCCCATCTCCGCCGACGTAAACGTCCATGTCTATGTCTCGAGTCTCGGCTTTTACTTTGGGCGGGGAGACGTCTACAGAAGGCAGACTGAACTTCCCTGCACTTTGTGAACCTTTAACTTTCCCATCAGAGGATCCCATCTTTGATAAAGAGACATCAAGTGTGGGCATAGCAATTTGCGGTCCTTTAAAAGTGCCCTCTACCTCATCAGGAAGTCTGCCAACATCCAGCTCCAGGTCAGGCACTGAGATGTCCTTGCCAGCTTTTCCTTTGACTTTAGGTAAAGAAATATCCACGGAAGGCATGTTCATTGAAGGAAGGTCTGCTTGTATTTTTGGTTTGTTGACATGTCCTTCTATCCCACTTCCTGCTTTCATTTCTACTTGAGGAACTTTTACCTTGACACCATCATCGTTGTCATTCAAATGACGTGAGAGTCTCACTTTGGGAAGTTTTATCTTTGGCATTCTAAGTTTACCATCTCCTTTTCCTGACTCTACTTCAACTTTTCCCTGAGTGGCTTCAGCTTCTAGTCCTCCGACCTTCCCTTTTCGAGCTTTAATTTCCACTTTTCCCTTCCTGGTGGGCAAAGCAGCCTCAGCTTTGCCGGAAGGAAGAGCAAATTCTACATCAGGGGAAGTAAATATCGCCCCTTTCTTCTCTTGACCAGCAGACAGACTAAACTCCACCGATGGAGGCTGGATGTTCGTGTCTGGCTTCTTCAGCTCCACAGATCCAGACTTGGTCTGTGGAAAGCTAATTCCAAACGTGTGACCTTTTGCTTTGCTCTTTACTTTAGCTCCAGGAATCTCAGCTCCCTCCAGCCGTCCAGTGTCCTCTTTTCCTCCAGTGTGAGTTTTTGTCTTAATGCGAGGAAACCTGAGGAGACATTGTCAAATGACTCAAACGGGCCAAAAACAATTGGGGAACACATAAACTTTCCTTTGGAAGATAAGTTAACTTTTCCCATGTGCTCGAATTGATATAATCAGTTTATTAGAAGTAGATAAAGTACAAGAAAGATTTTTTATAGAACACATGAGGCATTCATACAGGGGAACTGCCAAAAGTTACTTTAAAGGGGGTCATATTAGGATTTTCTTTCTACATTTAAAACAATTCCTTGTGGTCTACATAACATGTAATGGTGGTTCTTTGGTCTAAATGTTGCATAGCTTATGTTTTACAGACCATCTTGAGGATGGGCCGTTTTGTGGGCGGTCTTATTTACGTGCTTCTACTTCGACCGCATTGCCGGCAGTAAGTCGGACACGTTTCCAGTGAGGGTTGGACTTCGCCAAGGCTGCCCTTTGTCACCGATTCTGTTCATAACTTTTATGGACAGAATTTCTAGACGCAGTCAAGGGGATCAGGTTTGGTGGCTGCAGGATTAGGTCTCTGCTTTTTGCAGATGATGTGGTCCTGATGGCTTCATCTGGCCAGGATCTTCAGCTCTCACTGGATCGGTTCGCAGCAGAGTGTGAAGCGACTGGGATGAGAATCAGCACCTCCAAGTCCGAGTCCATGGTTCTCGCCCGGAAAAGGGTGGAGTGCCATCTCCGGGTTGGGGAGGAGATCTTGCCCCAAGAGGAGGAGTTCAAGTACCTCGGAGTCTTGTTCACGAGTGAGGGAAGAGTGGATCGTGAGATCGACAGGCGGATCGGTGCGGCGTCTTCAGTAATGCGGACGCTGTATCGATCCGTTGTGGTGAAGAAGGAGCTGAGCCGGAAGGCAAAGCTCTCAATTTACCGGTCGATCTACGTTCCCATCCTCACCTATGGTCATGAGCTTTGGGTTATGACCGAAAGGACAAGATCACGGGTACAAGCGGCCGAAATGAGTTTCCTCCGCCGGGTGGCGGGGCTCTCCCTTAGAGATAGGGTGAGAAGCTCTGCCATCCGGGGGGGGGGAGCTCAAAGTAAAGCCGCTGCTCCTCCACATGGAGAGGAGCCAGATGAGGTGGTTCGGGCATCTGGTCAGGATGCCACCCGAACGCCTCCCTAGGGAGGTGTTTAGGGCACGTCCGACCGGTAGGAGGCCGCGGGGAAGACCCAGGACACGTTGGGAAGACTATGTCTCCCGGCTGGCCTGGGAACGCCTCGGGGTCCCACAGGAAGAGCTGGACGAAGTGGCTGGGAAGAGGGAAGTCTGGGCTTCCCTGCTTAGGCTGCTGCCCCCGCGGCCCGACCTCGGATAAGCGGAAGAAGATGGATGGATGGATGGATACTTCGACTGCGTCCCTCCCCCATCAGCCATGTTGTAGTTTTTAGCACTTCCATATGGAGTCCACTGACAGATATAAGTTTGAACTATATGCTACTTTGTATTACAAATAGCAACAGCGGAGGATGCATGTGCATGCACGAGCCAGTCTGCCCCACAACAAAAGGATAGAAAAAAAGAAATAACTTATTGACTACAGCATAGGACTACATTGGCGGACTCGTACAAAGCTGTTTGGGTACATTTCTATCATATATGGAGATATTCCGTGATATATTCCCTCATAATTGGGAAAAACGTCACAAATTGGGAAAAATTCCTCGTTTGGAGGAAATATGAAGGAAAGCAAGACTGTTTTATAAATATCTTCGCCATGCCTCCATGGTTTGGTGTCAAATACCTTAAAACAGGGGTGCTCACACTTTTTCTGCAGGCGAGCTACTTTTCAATTGATCAAGCCGTGGGGATCTACCTCATTCATATATATCATTTATATTTACTTATTTATGAAATATATGTTTTTGTTAACAAGTTAAAGGTGTTTAATGATAATGCAAACATGTTTAACACATATAGTTAATATTGTTAAAAAATTAAAGGTGTTTAATGATAATACAAGTATGTTTAATACATATAGTTAATATTGTTAACAAGTTAAAGATGTTTAAAGATAATACAAGCATGTTTAACACATATAGTTAATATTGTTAATAAGTTAAAGGTGTTTAAAGATAATACAAGCATGTTTAACACATGTAGTTAATATTGTTAATAAGTTAAAGGTGTTTAAAGATAATACAAGCATGTTTAACACATGTAGTTAATATTGTTAATAAGTTAAAGGTGTTTAAAGATAATACAAGCATGTTTAACACATGTAGTTAATATTGTTAATAAGTTAAAAGTGTTTAAAGATAATGCAAGCATGTTTAACACATATAGTTAATATTGTTAAAAAATTAAAGGTGTTTAATGATAATACAAGTTTGTTTAATACATATAGTTAATATTGTTAACAAGTTAAAGGTGTTTAAAAATAATGCAAGCATGTTTAACACATATAGTTAATATTGTTAACAAGTTAAATGTGTTTAATGATAATACAAGCACAGTTAATATTGTTAAAAAATATTGTTAAAAAATTAAAAGTGTTTAATGATAATACAAGAATGTTTAATACATATAGTTAATATTGTTAACAACTTAAAGGTGTTTAAAGATAATACAAGCATGTTTAACACATATAGTTAATATTGTTAACAAGTTAAAGGTATTTAAAGATAATACAAGCATGTTTAACACATATAGTTAATATTGTTAACAATTTAAAGGTGTTTAAAGATAATACAAGCATGTTTAACACATGTAGTTAATATTGTTAATAAGTTAAAAGTGTTTAAAGATAATGCAAGCATGTTTAACACATATAGTTAATATTGTTAAAAAATTAAAGGTGTTTAATGATAATACAAGTTTGTTTAATACATATAGTTAATATTGTTAACAAGTTAAAGGTGTTTAAAAATAATGCAAGCATGTTTAACACATATAGTTAATATTGTTAACAAGTTAAATGTGTTTAATGATAATACAAGCACAGTTAATATTGTTAAAAAATATTGTTAAAAAATTAAAAGTGTTTAATGATAATACAAGAATGTTTAATACATATAGTTAATATTGTTAACAACTTAAAGGTGTTTAAAGATAATACAAGCATGTTTAACACATATAGTTAATATTGTTAACAAGTTAAAGGTATTTAAAGATAATACAAGCATGTTTAACACATATAGTTAATATTGTTAATAAGTTAAAGGTGTTTAAAGATAATACAAGCATGTTTAACACATATAGTTAATATTGTTAATAAGTTAAAGGTGTTTAAAGATAATGCAAGCATGTTTAACACATATAGTTAATATTGTTAACAAGTTAAAGGTGTTTAAAGATAATGCAAGCATGTTTAACACATATAGTTAATATTGTTAATAAGTTAAAGGTGTTTAAAGATAATACAAGCATGTTTAACACATATAGTTAATATTGTTAATAAGTTAAAGGTGTTTAAAGATAATGCAAGCATGTTTAACACATATAGTTAATATTGTTAACAAGTTAAAGGTGTTTAAAGATAATACAAGCATGTTTAACACATATAGATTCCTTTCTTTCATGAAGACAAGAATATAAGTTGGTGTATTACCTGATTGTGATGACTTGCATTGATAGGAATCAGACAATGGTGATGATAACGTCCGCATTTTTGAATGGTGGAGAAAAAAAGTCCTCCTTTCTGTCCAATACCACATGAAAGTGGTTGGTTTTTGGCATCTTATTTGTCCAGCTTCCGTACTCCTTTGTATACACTTTACAAGAAATACATTGTCGGCAAACTCCGTAGCTTGCTAGCTTGTGCACGCCAGCTTTCTGAGACTCTTATTTTGTTAGCGCAACTGTGCAGTCGGTCTTTGGAGTTTTGACGACAGGTACGGCGCCAGAGTCTGTTGAAATAAAGTGTTTCTCGCCTTCCAGTCGGTAATTTTAATGAGCTCTCAGAAGACCCTCGGGTGCCGTGAATGTCAATCAAGTGACGAAAGTGACGTCATAGTGAAGATTTATGATCGCTCATTTTTAGGACTATTTTTTTTAATGCCTGGCTGGTGATCGACTGACACACCCTCCGAGATCGACCGGTAGCTCGCGATCGACGTAATGAGCACCCCTGCCTTAAAACAATGACTGAATCTGCAAAAGGATCAAGCTTTAGCCATCATCAAAACGTTACTGACAGTACAAGCAACGTTTCATAAGAATGTTTCAATGTATAATGTAAGAAAACTAAAGTAATGTAGGACTCTTTACCCTTTAAAGATGACTAACCCACACATAAAGGAGAGGAAACCGGAAGTTGTAACCTAAAAGAATTAAAGCCTTTTGACGTATTGACAGTTCTGTATTGAGCAGTCATCTCTTGTTCCATGTTTATCATCACAGTTTTTCTTTTTGCCATCACAACATTTCTATGGTGGTATCACACAAAAGCCAAATCATTTGTGGGGTAAAACCTGTGGATCAGAGGTTCTCAAACTTTTTTTCACCAAGTACCACCTCAGAAAAAAATTGTCTCTCCAAGTACCACCAAAATTGGAATACAGTAGCATATTATAAGTAGTAACAAGTATATTTAATATTTGTGCCACTGTAACAATAGACATACAGGTAAAAGCCAGTAAATTAGAATATTTTGAAAAACTTGATTTATTTCAGTAATTGCATTCAAAAGGTGTAACTTGTACATTATATTTATTCATTGCACACAGACTGATGCATTCAAATGTTTATTTCATTTAATTTTGATGATTTGAAGTGGCAACAAATGAAAATCCAAAATTCCGTGTGTCACAAAATTAGAATATTACTTAAGGCTAATACAAAAAAGGGATTTTTAGAAATGTTGGCCAACTGAAAAGTATGAAAATGAAAAATATGAGCATGTACAATACTCAATACTTGGTTGGAGCTCCTTTTGCCTCAATTACTGCGTTAATGCGGCGTGGCATGGAGTCGATGAGTTTCTGGCACTGCTCAGGTGTTATGAGAGCCCAGGTTGCTCTGATAGTGGCCTTCAACTCTTCTGCGTTTTTGGGTCTGGCATTCTGCATCTTCCTTTTCACAATACCCCACAGATTTTCTATGGGGCTAAGGTCAGGGGAGTTGGCGGGCCAATTTAGAACAGAAATACCATGGTCCGTAAACCAGGCACGGGTAGATTTTGCGCTGTGTGCAGGCGCCAAGTCCTGTTGGAACTTGAAATCTCCATCTCCATAGAGCAGGTCAGCAGCAGGAAGCATGAAGTGCTCTAAAACTTGCTGGTAGACGGCTGCGTTGACCCTGGATCTCAGGAAACAGAGTGGACCGACACCAGCAGATGACATGGCACCCCAAACCATCACTGATGGTGGAAACTTTACACTAGACTTCAGGCAACGTGGATCCTGTGCCTCTCCTGTCTTCCTCCAGACTCTGGGACCTCGATTTCCAAAGGAAATGCAAAATTTGCTTTCGTCAGAAAACATGACTTTGGACCACTCAGCAGCAGTCCAGCTCTTTTTTTCCTTAGCCCAGGTGAGACGCTTTGCGCGCTGTTTCTTGGTCAACAGTGGCTTGACACGAGGTATGCGGCAGTTGAAACCCATGTCTTTCAAGCGTCTCTTGGTGGTGGATCTTGAAGCACTGACTCCAGCAGCTGTCCACTCCTTCTGAATCTCCCCCACATTTTTGAATTATTTTTTTTTCACAATCTTGACCAGGGCGCGGTGATCCCTATCGCTTGTACACTTTTTCTGACCACAGTTTTTCCTTCCCTTTGCCTCTCCATTAATGTGTTTGGACACAGAGCTCTGAGAACAGCCAGCCTCTTCAGCAATAACCTTTTGTGTCTTTCCCTCCTTGTGCAATGTGTCGATGGTTGCCTTTTGGACAGCTGTCAAATCTGAAGTCTTCCCCATGTTTGTGTAGGCTTCAGAACTGGACTGAGAGACCATTTAAAGCCCTTTGCAGGTCTTTTGAGTTAATCAGCTGATTAGTTTGTGGCACCAGGTGTCTTCAAAATTTAACCCTTACACAATATTCTAATTTTGTGACACACGGAATTTTGGATTTTCATTTGTTGCCACTTCAAATCATCAAAATTAAATGAAATAAACATTTGAATGCATCAGTCTGTGTGCAATGAATAAATATAATGTACAAGTTACACCTTTTGAATGCAATTACTGAAATAAATCAAGTTTTTCAAAATATTCTAATTTACTGGCTTTTACCTGTAGTTTGAATAGTAACACTGTGTTTGAAAATAGGAAAATAGGGAGGTGCTTAATATACAAGATGTGGGCTGTTTTGACTTTAAGGGTTCCAGTGTTTAAAATAGTAACAATTAAGTAGTATATACCGAAGAAAAAAATACCTGATTTTCCTCTTTGCCTTCACTGCAGCGCCACCTTCTGCCTCGTCCAGGTGGCCGCCCTTCCTGTGTTGGAATATCGGGAGGGCAAACTCCACGTCACTTATCTCCAGCCTGGGCGGCGTTCCCTCGATGACCAGCTCCTCCCGACGCTTCTCCTTCAGCCTCTTCAGACCGAAGCGGCCACCTCGCTTCTTCTTGGCCTTGAATGCTTTGGTGCCCTTCACGCTCTCAAACACAGAAAAAAATGGAAACGGTAAACATGCTAACTTCACAGCTACTGACCTTGAGGCCAGAGCAGCCAGCCGCTAGTTAGCGTGCTATGTTGGCGTTAGTGATGTGTGATTTTCTTCACAATCCGATATCGATTAAAATTCAGGCTGGTATCGGCGATACTTTGTGCAAATATACCTATTGCACAGGTGTCAAACTCAAAGCCCAGGGGTCATATCTTGCCCGCCACAAATAATGTGTGTCAATAAAGTACTTCATTTTTCTTCATAAATGTAATATTTCTTGCCATTTTGATAGAAATTTTTTTATCTAATGCATGCAATTGCATGTAGTTTAAACTGTATTATGTGATCATCCAACAAATATATTATTATATTACAAAACATAGGACAACTAAGTACTTTAATAACTAGTTGTCACCATAACTAATGATTTCAACGCAAGTTATTTATCAATTTTTACGTTAAAAAATACTCTATAATAATCAAATTTGTTGGAAATTAGCTAATATTATGAGGCAATTACCGTATTTTCCGCACCGTAAGCCGCCCTGGGTTATAAGCCGCGCCTTCAATGAACGGCATATTTCAAAACTTTGTCCACCTATAAGCCGCCCCGTGTTATAAGCCGCATCTAACTGCGCTAAAGGAATGTCAAAAAAACAGTCAGATAGGTCAGTCAAACTTTAATAATATATTAAAAACCAGCGTGATGTGGGCGCGCATGGAGTCGTATATCAACATGGACGGAGCTGCGTGAAAAAAGCCACCCGGCCTCTTCGCGTAAACTTCCCTTAACCACTCGCTCATCTTTTCTTCATCCATCCCTTCGAGTTAGCTTTTATGATGACGCCGGCTGGAAAGGTCTCTTTTGGCAAGGTCTTCCTTTTGAATATCACCATGGGTGGAAGTTTCTGGCCATTAGCATGGCAAGCTAGAACCACAGTGAAGGATGACTTCTCATTCCCTGTGGTGCGAATATTCACCGTACGTGCTCCCGTTGTATCCACAGTGCGGTTCACAGGAATATCAAAAGTCAGTGGAACCTCGTCCATGTTGATAATGTTCTCTGGCCGGATCTTTTTTTCAGCTATCTTGTTTTTACAATATGCACGGAAAGTAGCCAGCTTTTCTTGAAAGTCTTTAGGCAGTTGCTGTGAAATAGTAGTCCGCGTGCGGATGGAGAGATTGCGTCTTTTCATGAACCGGAAACCTGTCGCTTAGTAGGAGCCATTTTGTGGTCTTTACAGATGTAAACACACAAAGGAAATGAAACGTAATATCCGCGCGCTTCTTCTTCTTCTACGGGGGCGGGTGGTTGCTTACAGTAGAAGAAGAAGGGCTTCCTGTTCTATGGGGGCGGGTGCTTACCTTGGCGGTTGCTTGCGTAGAAGAAGAAGCACTTCCTCTTCTACGGGGAAAAAAGATGGCGGCTGTTTACCGTAGTTGCGAGACCTAAACTTTATGAAAATGAATCTTAATATTAATCCATATATAAAGCGCACCGGGTTATAAGCCGCACTGTCAGCTTTTGAGTAAATTTGTGGTTTTTAGGTGCGGCTAATAGTGCGGAAAATACGGTACACATTTTTATTCATATATATTCACCGTTAAAAGGTTGAAGGCAGCTATAACTGCGATGTGGCTGTCAATGGGTGGGGGTGGGGTTTGGTGGTAGCGGGGGTGTATAATGTAGCCCGGAAGAGTTAGGGATGCATGGGATTCTGGGTGGAGGAGTTCAAGTACCTCGGAGTCTTGTTCACGAGTGAGGGAAGAGTGGATCGTGAGATCGACAGGCGGATCGGTGCGGCGTCTTCAGTAATGCGGACGCTGTATCGATCCGTTGTGGTGAAGAAGGAGCTGAGCCGGAAGGCAAAGCTCTCAATTTACCGGTCGATCTACGTTC
The DNA here is from genome assembly GCF_033978685.3 of Nerophis lumbriciformis. Taxonomy (NCBI): domain Eukaryota; kingdom Metazoa; phylum Chordata; class Actinopteri; order Syngnathiformes; family Syngnathidae; genus Nerophis; species Nerophis lumbriciformis. Next base: position 1,858,034 of record NC_084564.2, read on the forward strand.
CCATCCTCACCTATGGTCATGAGCTTTGGGTTATGACCGAAAGGACAAGATCACGGGTACAAGCGGCCCAAATGAGTTTCCTCCGCCGGGTGGCAGGGCTCTCCCTTAGAGATAGGGTGAGAAGCTCTGTCATCCGGGGGGAGCTCAAAGTAAAGCCGCTGCTCCTCCACATCGAGAGAAGCCAGATGTGGTTCGGGCATCTGGTCAGGATGCCACCCAATCGCCTCCCTTGGGAGGTGTTTAGGGCACGTCCGACCGGTAGGAGGCCACGGGGAAGACCCAGGACACGCTGGGAGGACTATGTCTCCCGGCTGGCCTGGGAACGCCTCGGGATCCCCCGGGAGGAGCTGGACGAAGTGGCTGGGGAGAGGGAAGTCTGGGCTTCCCTGCTTAGGCTGCTGCCCCCGCGACCCGACCTCGGATAAGCGGAAGAAGATGGATGGATGGGATTCTGGGTATTTGTTCCGTTGTGTTTATGTTGTGTTACGGTGCGGATGTTCTCCCGAAATGTGTTTGTCATTCTTGTTTGGTGTGGGTTCACAGTGTGGCGCATATTAGTAAGAGTGTTAAAGTTGTTTATATCACAACCCTCAGTGTAATCTGAATGGCCGTTGACCAAGTATGCGTTGCAGTCACTTACGTGTATAAGCAGAGGCCGCATACTACATGTGACCGGGCCGGCACGCAGACAGCATGGTGTAAAAGCGGACGCGACGACATGTTGTAGAGGCCGTTAAAGGCAGTGCCATCAATATTGTTGTCCGGGTGAAAATCGGAGAATGTTTGCCCAGGGAGATTTCCGGAAGAGGCACGGAAATCCGGAAAAATCGGGGGGGTCGGCAAGTGAGCCGCATCAGAGTGATCAAAGAGCTGCATGTGGCTCCGGAGCCGCGGGTTGTCGACCCCTGGTCTAGATCATAAAGCATGCCTCTCACATGGATAGGATGTATTCCGACAAGTTAGTACACTTTGACGGACAATTTAGGCCCGGAACTAGCGAGAACGACACGAAAAGACGCTTGGTCCCACCCCCCTTTTTTTCACGAGGATTATGAGTCATTCTTCATCTAAATATATGAACATCTGAGTAGTCGGCATCCGAATGACTCAAAACTTGTACAGTAAGTGATGTTTTATTATGTTTGTTGGCTCTCATGAAGTCTGCAGTTAGTAGTAATCAGTGATAGTTTGAAAAAATAAGTATGCACCGCGAATGCTTAAAATGATCAAAATACGTAAATATTAAATGTTATTATAAATGTGCCCATTACTATATTACATATATACTTACATCAAAACCTTAATTGAGGTGTTTTGATGTTTTTCAAGGGCTTTATAGGCGGAATAGGGCAGCTCCTATAGGCTCCATTGTAAGCCGACTTTTGATCGCATTTATCTAATATTTAGAATGCATTAACAAAAAAAATACATCCGTGGTCTTGTCTTTCATAATGACTGGCAAAATTCCCCAAAAAAGTGCAGTTCCCCTTTAAATAAACAAATGATAGACTAAATGACTGAGCACAGCACAGGCGGAAGAAAAAGTAGTTCCCACCAATCGCGTTTCATTGAGACAAAATCTCAAGGATTGAGTTACTTTACACCAGGGGTGCTCACACTTTTTCTGCAGACGAGCTACTTTTCAATTGATCAAGTCGTGGGGATCTACCTCATTCATATATATCATTTATATTTACTTATTTATGAAATATATGTTTTTGTTAACAAGTTAAAGGTGTTTAAAGATAATGCAAGCATGTTTAACACACATAGTTAATATTGTTAATACATTAAAGGTGTTTAATGATAATACAAGTATGTTTAATACATATAGTTAATATTGTTAACAAGTTAAAGGTGTTTAAAGATAATGCAAGCATGTTTAACACATATAGTTAATATTGTTAACAAGTTAAAGGTGTTTAAAGATAATGCAAGCATGTTTAACACATATAGTTAATATTGTTAACAAGTTAAAGGTGGTTAAAAATAATACAAGCATGTTTAACACAAATAGTTAATATTGTTAATACATTAAAGGTGTTTAATGATAATACAAGTATGTTTAATACATATAGTTAATATTGTTAACAAGTTAAAGGTGTTTAAAGATAATGCAAGCATGTTTAACACATATAGTTAATATTGTTAACAAGTTAAAGGTGGTTAAAGATAATACAAGCATGTTTAACACATATAGTTAATATTGTTAACAACTTAAAGGTGGTTAAAGATAATACAAGCATGTTTAACACATATAGTTAATATTGTTAATACATTAAAGGTGTTTAATGATAATACAAGTATGTTTAATACATATAGTTAATATTGTTAACAAGTTAAAGGTGTTTAAAGATAATGCAAGCATGTTTAATACATATAGTTAATATTGTTAACAAGTTAAAGGTGGTTAAAAATAATACAAGCATGTTTAACACAAATAGTTAATATTGTTAATACATTAAAGGTGTTTAATGATAATACAAGTATGTTTAATACATATAGTTAATATTGTTAACAAGTTAAAGGTGTTTAAAGATAATGCAAGCATGTTTAACACATATAGTTAATATTGTTAACAAGTTAAAGGTGGTTAAAAATAATACAAGCATGTTTAACACAACTAGTTAATATTGTTAACAAGTTAAAGGTGTTTAAAGATAATGCAAGCATGTTTAACACATATAGTTAATATTGTTAACAAGTTAAAGGTGGTTAAAAATAATACAAGCATGTTTAACACATATAGTTAATATTGTTAACAACTTAAAGGTGGTTAAAGATAATACAAGCATGTTTAACACATATAGTTAATATTGTTAACTTAAAGGTGGTTAAAGATAATACAAGCATGTTTAACACATATAGTTAATATTGTTAACAAGTTAAAGGTGTTTAAAGATAATACAAGCATGTTTAACACATATAGTTAATATTGTTAACAAGTTAAAGGTGGTTAAAGATAATACAAGCATGTTTAATACATATAGATTCCTTTCTTTCATGAAGACAAGAATATAAGTTGGTGTATTACCTGATTATGATGACTTCATTGATTGGAATCAGACAGTGGTGATGATAACGTCCGCATTTTCGAATGGAGGAGAAAAAAAGTCCTCCTTTCTGTCCAATACCACATGAAAGTGGTTGGTTTTTGGCATCTTATTTGTCCAGCTTCCGTACTCCTTTGTATACACTTTACAAGAAATACATTGTCGGCAAACTCCGTAGCTTGCTAGCTTGTGCACGCCAGCTTTCTGAGACTCTTATTTTGGTAGCGCAGGCAGGATGAAGCAGAGCTTTTATTGTGCAACTGTGCAGTCGGTCTTTGGAGTTTTGACGACAGGTACGGCGCCAGAGTCTGTTGAAATAAAGTGTTTCTCGCCTTCCAGTCGGTAATTTTAATGAGCTGGCAGCAGCCAGCGTCATCTCAGAAGACCCTCGGGTGCCGTGAATGTCAATCAAGTGACGAAAGTGACGTCATAGTGAAGATTTATGATCGCTCATTTTTAGGACTATTTTTTTTAATGCCTGGCTGGTGATCGACTGACACACCCTCCGAGATCGACCGGTAGATCGCGATCGACGTAATGAGCACCCCTGCTTTACACTGTGTTCTTGTAAAATTTAAATGATGTGCATTATCTCAAATAACTAAAGTATCAAAAGTATCGATATGAGTTCATGAAGATCTGGTATCAGCAGTATCGATATTTCAGTATCGATTCACACCTCACTACTTGGCGCGAAGCTAGCTGCATATGGCCAAAATGAAGAGAAGGCTCTGAATATCTGTGAAAATTGCAGTCTGATGTTTATATTTTTCTTTCAGCCACCGTTCTAAAAACGACTTAATTCATCCTGACTGTAACCTTGTGGGGAGTTTTCCACTGCTAAGACATGAAACAAGTCCACAGTAATAGTGAACTGATTACCATTTTGGCCATCTTGGCTTTGGGACCTTTGACCTCCACGATGGGCACTCCAGTTCTCACAATGATGTCTGCTTCTGGGACGGTCCTCTTGACCAGGAAGCTGACCTTGTAGGGCTCGGCACACTGGAGGATCTTCAGAGCGTCTTCATACCTCACGTTGTCAAAGTACACTTTGGCGCTCAGCAGCTGGTCACCTGAATGCAACATTGGAAAGAGTTGGTCACTAATACAGTTCCTGGCCATCCATCCATCCATCTTCTTCCGCTTATCCGAGGTCGGGTCGCGGGGGCAGCAGCCTAAGCAGGGAAGCCCAGACTGCCCTCTCCCCAGCCACTTCGTCCAGCTCTTCCTGTGAGACCCCGAGGCGTTCCCAGGCCAGCCGAGAGACATAGTCTTCCCAACGTGTCCTGGGTCTTCCCCGCGGCCTCCTACCGGTCGGACGTGCCCTAAACACCTCCCTAGGGAGGCGTTCGGGTGGCATCCTGACCAGATGCCCGAACCACCTCATCTGGCTCCTCTCGATGTGGAGGAGCAGCGGCTTTACTTTGAGCTCCCCCCGGATGGCAGAGCTTCTCACCCTATCTCTAAGGGAGAGCCCCGCCACCCGGCGGAGGAAACTCATTTCAGCCGCTTGTACCCGTGATCTTGTCCTTTCGGTCATAACCCAAAGCTCATGACCATAGGTGAGGATGGGAACGTAGATCGACCGGTAAATTGAGAGCTTTGCCTTCCGGCTCAGCTCCTTCTTCACCACAACGGATCGATACAGCGTCCGCATTACTGAAGACGCCGCACCGATCCGCCTGTCGATCTCACGATCCACTCTTCCCTCACTCGTGAACAAGACTCCGAGGTACTTGAACTCCTCCACTTGGGGCAAGATCTCCTCCCCAACCCGGAGATGGCACTCCACCCTTTTTCGGGCGAGAACCATAGACTCGGACTTGGAGGTGCTGATTCTCATCCCAGTCGCTTCACACTCAGCTGCGAACCGATCCAGTGAGAGCTGAAGATCCTGGCCAGATGAAGCCATCAGGACCACATCATCTGCAAAAAGCAGAGACCTAATCCTGCAGCCACCAAACCAGATCCCCTCAACGCCTTGACTGCGCCTAGAAATTCTGTCCATAAAAGTTATGAACAGAATGGGTGACAAAGGGCAGCCTTGGCGGAGTCCAACCCTCACTGGAAACGTGTCCGACTTACTACCGGCAATGCGGACCAAGCTCTGGCACTGATCATACAGGGAGCGGACTGCCACAATCAGATAGTCCGATACCCCGTACTCTCTGAGCACTCCCCACAGGACTTCCCGAGGGACACGGTCGAATGCCTTCTCCAAGTCCACAAAACACATGTAGACTGGTTGGGCAAACTCCCATGCACCCTCAAGGACCCTGCCCAGAGTATAGAGCTGGTCCACAGTTCCACGACCAGGACGAAAACCACACTGTTCCTCCTGAATCCGAGGTTGGACTATCCGGCGTAGCCTCCTCTCCAGTACACCTGAATAGACCTTACCGGGAAGGCTGAGGAGTGTGATCCCACGATAGTTAGAACACACCCTCCGGTTCCCCTTCTTAAAGAGAGGAACCACCACCCCGGTTTGCCAATCCAGTGGATTGGCCAGATTTAAGTGTTTAAAGTAAAAAAGATAATGTATGATTTATCATACTTGCCAACCCTCCCGGATTTTCCGGGAGACTCCCGAAATTCAGCGCCTCTCCCGAAAACCTCCCGGGACAAATTTTCTCCCGAAATTCAGGCGGAGCTGGAAGCCACGCCCCCTCCAGCTCCATGCGGACCTGAGTGACGTGTCAACAGCCTGTATTCACGTCCGCTTTCCCACAATATAAACAACGTGCCTGCCCAATCATTATAACTGTAGAATGATCGAGGGCGAGTTCTTGGTTTCTTATGTGTGTTTATTGTTAGGCAGTTTCATTAACGTCCTCCCAGCGCGGCAACAACACACAACAACAGCAGTCATGTTTTATTCTACTGTAAAGCAGTTTGTCTGCCGTAAACAGCAATGTTGTTGTAATATATTGAGTTATAGGCAATAAACAGGCGAGGGGATGAAGTACGTCTCTTTACTGTAGACTTCAGAACAGACTCACACACTTGACGTCAGGTGCGCAACACCACGTAAATCGTTGGCCAACCAAAAAGTAACCCCAGTACGCTATAGCCAACATTCACCAGGAGATGGCAACAGACAAACATAGATCACTCTATTAAATTCCACACCTTTTAGAATTGTAGAAGTTACTCAAAATAAACAACCCAACCAAAAAATGCAGCAGCTCAATTAAAAAACTGTACTTAAGCCACATTCTTTTTTTTTATAGTACTGAACTCTTAACCCTCATTTGTAAACAATAACATGTAAACAATAACATGCTTATTATACAAACAGTATTTGTACACCTTTAACACAGATTTTTATACTGTCTTCAGAGATTCAGTTTTTTTGGTGGTACTCGAAAACTTTCTGGGTACCTGTGAAAGGGTGTTCAGCATGGTTAGAAAAATAGTGACAGAGAATAGAACAAGGATGGACAATTCAACCCTTAACTCAACAATGAGTAGATGAGTGTTATGTGTGTGTATATGTGTAAATAAATGAACACTGAAATTCAAGTATTTATTTTATATATATATATATATATACATATATATATATATATATGTATGTGTGGGAAAAAAATCACAAGACTATTTCATCTCTATAGGCCTGTTTCATGAGGGGGGGTTCCCTCAATCATCAGGAGATTTCTCCTGATGATTGAGGGAACCCCCCCTCATGAAACAGGCCTATAGAGATGAAATAGTCTTGTGATTTTTTTCCCACACATACATATATTGCGCTCTACTACGGTATCGAGCACTATTTTTTGGATAACCTTATTAAGACATATATATATATATATATATATATATATATAGCTAGAATTCACTGAAAGTCAAATATTTCTTATATATATATATATATATATATATATATATATATATATATATATATATATATATATATATATGTAATACTTGATTTGGTGAATTCTAGCTGTAAATATACTCCTCCCCTCTTAGCCACGCCCCCAATCACGCCCCCAACCACGTCCCCACTCCACTCCACCCCGACCCCCCACCCCCCACCTCCCGATATCAGAGGTCTCAAGGTTGGCAAGTATGGATTTATTTACATCACTTTTATTAGCGGGGCCCTTTTGGCTCCCTAAGAATTTTAATGGGATTTAAAGAAAAGAAAAGAAAAACATTGCTCAAAAAACAAACGAATCAAAACTGTTGTTATGAATTATTGACCTACTTAAGGCTCCAATTACTTCACATCAAGTATTGCACTTTGAAAATATTTTGGAGAAAAGGTAGCATATTTTGTGTTTTTGCCATACAAACTGAATTTTCTTTAACATGATGGGCATAAAACATTACAAAAACCATGTATATTAGCAGATGTGAAGTTTGATATTGAGATTTAAGTGTTGAAAAAAAAAATAAAAATAAAAATATATATATATATATATATATATATATATATATATATATATATATATATATATATATATATATATATATATATATATATATATATATATAAAATTATGACCAATTTATTTTTAATTTTTATGACAGACAAACAAGGCACTGCCTTTAGCGTCCTCTCACCTGAAAAGGAGACTATTATATACGTCTCCGTTATCCATAGGTTTATCTATAACCCATAACATGGTGGCCGAATGGATATAGTCACTCATGAACGGTCAGAGAAGCACAAGGCAGTATTATGGGCCACCTTGCAAGCAACATTCCGTTCTCATTTGCGGATGTTTTCAACAAATCCGTGAAGGATATGTTCCCGGATTCAGAGATCGCTCGCCAGTACTCAAACGGCAGAACAAAGGCTACTCAAATAGTGAAAGGTAAGTGTTATTTTTTTTTTTTTAAGTAAGCAGCAAGTACAGTACAGTTAGTAGAACAACTGTGTTTTCATTACTGTGTACTGTACTACATATATATATATATATATATATATATATATATATATATATATATATATATATATATATATATATATATATATATATATATATATATATATATATATATATATATATATATATATATATCATCATGGAAAGAAAAAAAATGTAAAAAGAAAAAAAAAAATATTAAATTGTTAAATGTATCCAGTGATTATACTATAAAGTTATTTTCCATTTAACTTCACCAGTTTTAGATTATTTTTATTAAAAATCGCTGAATTTTCACATTTGCCGTTCAAATACTGAGAAGAGACGGTGCGGTGAACAGCAGCCAGTTGAGGCACGTCACTCAGTGCCTCAACATGGACGGACTCGGCTAACTGCTGGCCTGCTGTGCAGTGAGACAGTATTGCTATATGAATTATATTATACATTTCCATAGTTTAGTTAGCTGAGGTATATAATGTACAGTGTATTTTGTCAACAACTGTGTGTGTGTAACGTATTTCTTGTGCTGAGCGATCATAAAACGGCTGCAAAAGACGCACTGGCTGAGGCTCGCCTCCTGCACCCCCGCCGTAGAATGCACGGCAACCCCTGACGGGAGTGTTATATCAACTAAAGCCCACACTTAAACTTTCCACGTGCAAGATTGAATCTATTTAAAAACGTTATTTCATAAGAAGCCAAAAAGTGCAAAAACAATAATGTTCGTGTTGGAGGAGTTGTGAATGACTGCAGGGCCACAACATTAGGTACACCTGCAGACTGCAGGTGTACCTAATTCACAACTCCTCCAACACGAACATTATTGTTTTTTTCACTTTTTGGCTTCTTATTAAATAACTTTGTAACCTATTTTTATGGGCTTTCCTCTTTGTGATGTTAAGTTCCTGTTATGCGCTGTTATACAATATATGCCTTGAGCTCTTATTTTGAAGGCGCTAAGAGCGGAAGTGACGACACGTTGGAGTGGAGCGGAAGTTTTTGAAAGAAGGTAAATAAAGTGGTCCTCGTGTAAACTGGAGCCTCCGTGTTTGTTGTTTTGTAGTTTCGTACAGTATAGGCCACATTTATAAACCCTCGGTTACACTTTTTTAAATAGATTCAATCTTGCACGTGGAAAGTTGAAGTGAGGGCTTTAGTTGCGGCGCATGGACTTCATTTATAAGTAAAGGTAAGACCATAATAACGTTTTTTTTAATTAAATGTGCTTTTTTGTGTGCTACAGTTTGTATGTGTAAAGTTAAAGTTAAGTTAAAGTACCAATGATTGTCACACACACGCTAGGTGTGGTGAAATTTGTCCTCTGCATTCGACCCATCCCCTTGTTCACCCCCTGGGAGGTGAGGGGAGCAGTGGGCAGCAGCGGCGCCGCGCCCGGGAATAATTTTTGGTGATTTAACCCCCAATTCCAAGCCTTGATGCTGAGTGCCAAGCAGGGAAGAATGCTGGTATGAGCTTTTAAACATAACCCGTTAACTGCTGCCAATCAAATGGTGAATAAGATACTCTTTAGGGTTCATATGTTTGTAAATCTGACTGTGATGAAGTCAGTGCCTCACCAGCCATCAACCTCACCGCACGTCACTGGTATATATATATATATAAGAAATACTTTAATTTCAGTGAATTCTAGCTATAAATATACTCCTTCCTCCTTAACCCCCCAACCCCCACCCTTCATTCTCCCGAATTCGGAGGTCTCCAAGTTGGCAAGTATGACAATCAAGCATATAAAGCCAACTTGTTTTTCAACTCTACTGGTACTTTAAGGTGTGAAGAGAGTACCTTGCTGCAAACTGAGATGTTTGGCGGCCGGCGAGTCTTTGAGGACGTCTTTAACGAAGATTCCCTGCTGTCCTCCGCCCGTCACGCTGTAGCCGCTGGCTCCGGCCTCGGCCTCCGTCTCCACCACGATCTCCTGCGGCTTGGAGGCTTCCGCCTCGACCTGCTCCACGAAGGCAGAGAGTACGTTTAGAGCGATGACTCCAGTTTAAGGTGGAGAGGTTGCTGGCGCTTACGGTGGGCTCGCTGCCAGGTTGTGGATCCATCGCCGGCTGCGCCGGTTGACAGGCGGACTCTCTCAGGTGACTTCTCTTCTGACTCAGCACCTGCTTCAACTCCGCATGGAGCTTCTCCTTCTGCTCCTGCAGAGCACACATGCACTCGATGAGGTCACACTGCGATGTGTTTTTTTCCCCCTTGTTGACGGGCGTCCACCTGCTGCCCGATGAAAAGACCAGCGCTGAAAATCTGCTGACTGGATGGGAATGAAAGTTGTTTACGCGGCCGGACCAGACCATTGTGCTCTACAACAGTAAGGGGTGAGGGTTTGCACACTGCAAAAACTGAAATCTAAGTAAGATGAAATATCTCAAATAAGGGTGATATTTGCTTATTTTTTGTCTGATAAGATCATTCTTCTCACTAAGCAGATTTTATGTTAGAGTGTTTTACTTGTTTTAAGTGTTTTGGTCCTAAATGATCTCAGTAAGATATTACAGCTTGTTGCTGAGATTTGATGACCTATATTGAGTAAAACATGCTTGAAACTAGAATATCAAGTGTTGCAAAGCTGTGTCATCAACACTCACAAGTATAAAACTACTTTTTTTTAAAGTAATAATTTCTTATTTCAAGCATGAAAAAAAAAAATCATGAGTTTGACACAATTGTGTCTCATAATTAAAACAGATGACAGCCAAATGGACTTTGCTGTTTTATTTGCAATGAAACAATAGAAAATACGTACTCATATAGTACTGTATATATACAGTATATATATATATATATATATATATATATATATATATATATATATATATATATATATATATATATATATATATATACACACACACAGGTAAAAGCCAGTAAATTAGAATATTTTGAAAAACTTGATTTATTTCAGTAATTGCATTCAAAAGGTGTAACTTGTACATTATATTTATTCATTGCACACAGACTGATGCATTCAAATGTTTATTTCATTTAATTTTGATGATTTGAAGTGGCAACAAATGAAAATCCAAAATTCCGTGTGTCACAAAATTAGAATATTACTTAAGGCTAATACAAAAAAGGGATTTTTAGAAATGTTGGCCAACTGAAAAGTATGAAAATGAAAAATATGAGCATGTACAATACTCAATACTTAATACTTGGTTGGAGCTCCTTTTGCCTCAATTACTGCGTTAATGCGGCGTGGCATGGAGTCGATGAGTTTCTGGCACTGCTCAGGTGTTATGAGAGCCCAGGTTGCTCTGATAGTGGCCTTCAACTCTTCTGCGTTTTTGGGTCTGGCATTCTGCATCTTCCTTTTCACAATACCCCACAGATTTTCTATGGGGCTAAGGTCAGGGGAGTTGGCGGGCCAATTTAGAACAGAAATACCATGGTCCGTAAACCAGGCACGGGTAGATTTTGCGCTGTGTGCAGGCGCCAAGTCCTGTTGGAACTTGAAATCTCCATCTCCATAGAGCAGGTCAGCAGCAGGAAGCATGAAGTGCTCTAAAACTTGCTGGTAGACGGCTGCGTTGACCCTGGATCTCAGGAAACAGAGTGGACCGACACCAGCAGATGACATGGCACCCCAAACCATCTCTGATGGTGGAAACTTTACACTAGACTTCAGGCAACGTTGATCCTGTGCCTCTCCTGTCTTCCTCCAGACTCTGGGACCTCGATTTCCAAAGGAAATGCAAAATTTGCATGGTTGGGTGATGGTTTGGGGTGCCATGTCATCTGCTGGTGTCGGTCCACTCTGTTTCCTGAGATCCAGGGTCAACGCAGCCGTCTACCAGCAAGTTTTAGAGCACTTCATGCTTCCTCCTGCTGACCTGCTCTATGGAGATGGAGATTTCAAGTTCCAACAGGACTTGGCGCCTGCACACAGCGCAAAATCTACCCGTGCCTGGTTTACGGACCATGGTATTTCTGTTCTAAATTGGCCCGCCAACTCCCCTGACCTTAGCCCCATAGAAAATCTGTGGGGTATTGTGAAAAGGAAGATGCAGAATGCCAGACCCAAAAACGCAGAAGAGTTGAAGGCCACTATCAGAGCAACCTGGGCTCTCATAACACCTGAGCAGTGCCAGAAACTCATCGACTCCATGCCACGCCGCATTAACACAGTAATTGAGGCAAAAGGAGCTCTAACCAAGTATTGAGTATTGTACATGCTCATATTTTTCATTTTCATACTTTTCAGTTGGCCAACATTTCTAAAAATCCCTTTTTTGTATTAGCCTTAAGTAATATTCTAATTTTGTGACACACGGAATTTTGGATTTTCATTTGTTGCCACTTCAAATCATCAAAATTAAATGAAATAAACATTTGAATGCATCAGTCTGTGTGCAATGAATAAATATAATGTACAAGTTACACCTTTTGAATGCAATTACTGAAATAAATCAAGTTTTTCAAAATATTCTAATTTACTGGCTTTTACCTGTATATATATACATACCTGCCAACTTTTGAAATCAGAAAAACCTAGTAGCCAGGGTCCAAGGGCCGCAGGCCCCGGTAGGTCCAGGACAAAGTCCTGGTGGGGGGTTCCTTCGCCCCCCGACGCAAAATGATTATTAGCATTCAGACAGGTTAAAATGTTGCTAAAACCATCACTTTTCTATCAGTCACAGTGACTTTTCAAAACAAAAATATTACAGCAAAAATCATATGGGTTGATTGACATGTTTATTCTGTAAGCTAACTTCAATAGTTTGAAATTATTTTGACAGTTAATGCCAGTTATCCTGTCAACCTTTCACAAGACTTCAATTTGTTCATTGAAAGTATAAACACTTTTTACAGTAAACAAATGGTAAAACAGTACTAAACAATTCCATTAAAAATAAAATTGGTGTCATTATTAACTTTCTGTCCAAGCTTGTATAATCTACTGCCTTGTTCAATTGTAAAAAATATTCTGTGCCTAAAATTCACATTTCTATCACAATTATTATACTGTAAACATGGTAAGCTAACTTCATTAAAATTAATAGTCCTGTCAATAGCATGGAATTACAATTCAAATGTAGTTTTTTTGTAAGCCTTTCAAAAGAATTCAAAATATGAAAAATGAATGAAAATTAATTGAAGCCATCAGACACTTGAAAAGTGGCACATCACATCTCTAATGTAATCATTTGAACTTTTCAACAGAAATAGCACTGCAAAAATATTAAGGACATACTTCTGTATTTTGGTAGTTATGCTGTCAACATTTAACAAGATTTCTTCAACTTGGACTTGAAAGCATAAATAGTATAAACACTTTTAACAGTATAACAGTACTAAACAATTCCAATAGATAACATTGGTGTCATTACCTTTTTGTGGCTAAAATCCAAATTCTTCGGCATTTATCACATCCAAAGAATCTGTTTGGGCGACGAAAAACGTTGAAAGTTTTCCACTTGTATCGCTAGCAACGGCATTAGACTTGTGTTTTTTTGTCCCAACGTGGTCTTTTACATCGCTAATTCCTCCGTGTCCGATCGAAAAATCTTGTCTGCACAAGGTGCAATTCGCGTAGTTTTCACTCTTTTTGGAACGGATAATTATTCCCGGATAGGCTTTTGAATATTCTTCACGGAATGACTGCAGTTTTCTTTTCGGTTTAAGACTCGTTTGCCATTTTTCTCCGGCTGATTCCATGATCGTTCGCTCGTTTGGAAACTCGTGCTTGGCAGCGGTGCTATAAATAGCCTCGCGCATGGCATTCGGAATGGCTCGATAGGAAGTTACGGGAAGCAGTGTCGATTGTCATTGTTGTTACGCGATTTCGTGAATAAAACTTAAAAAAGTTTTTTTTTTTTTAATTAATGAAAAAACGTATTTTTTATCACTGCAACCGTAACCCGGAATAGGTTGATGAAAACCGTACTAATTACGGGAAAACCGGAGTAGTTGGCAGGTATGTGTATATATATATATATATATATATATAACAACATTAAATTGAGCTACAGCTGCATGAACAATATACGACAAATCATCTCAAACCACAACAAAACAATTGCAAATGAGCCGTCGGCCCCCAGACAGAGCGACTCCAAAACCAACAAAGGATGTAACTGTCGAAAGAAACCTGATTGCCCTCTCAACGGGGGGTGCTTACAAACATCAGTTGTCTACCAATCTAAGGTAATACGCAAGGACATTAACACATCCGACACATATGTAGGATTAACCGAGGGAGAATTCAAAACCAGATGGAACAATCACAAGGCTTCTTTCAGGAACCAAAACCTGCGGAATACCACAGAACTCAGCAAACACATTTGGGACCTCAAAGACAATAATGTTGAATATTCAATAACATGGCAAATTCTTGCATCCAGCACACCATACAATAGTGGTAATAAAAGATGCAACCTATGCTTGAAAGAGAAACTGTTTATTATTTACCGTCCAGACCTGTCATCCCTCAACAAGCGCAGCGAAATTGTAACAGCATGCCGCCACAGACGGAAACACCTCCTAGGTAACACATGAGCCAATCACCACGCCCCTAGGCCAGCCTGTACCCACCCACTCTGTGCCCTATATAAACCATGGTATGTGAATGCTCCCATTAAAATCTCCTGATGATTGAGGGAACCCCCCTCATGAAACAGGCCTGTAGAGATGAAATAGTCTTGTGATTTTTTCCCACACATACATATATATATATATATATATATATATATATATATATATATATATATATATATAGTATTTATATATTCCTTGCGCACTAATTGACTGAAAGAGCACGCACTTGGCGCGATGATGTCATGTTATCGATGGAAAAATGCATTTTTAGACAATATGATTTGCCTTAGCGGCTAGGAGACCCCGAGAGTAACAAGCGGTTGCCTTGTTGCCTTTCCATTAAGAACAATAAACTAGTTTTTAGTATAAGTTTGCTGGTTTCAAGACATGTAATGCCGAGCGCATATCATTATGTCAAGAAAATGACACTAGCATATACTTAATTGAAGAATATTTTTCAGCACACTGAGAAAAAAGGTCTCATATTTGTTTTTTCTATCAAGAAAAGTGCACTTGTTATTAGTGAGAATATACTTATTTGAAGCTATTTTGGGGTTCATTGAGGTTAGCTAATTTGAGTTGTTTTGGAAAGTCTTGACAAGCCAAATTTTCTTGTTCTATTGGCAGATAATTTTGCTTAGTTCAAATAAAATACCCCTCATTTTTGTATTTTTTTTTCTTGTTTTTGAACACTGACTTTTTGCAGTGCTGCTAAGGGTCATCGCCGATCAGTGACGAGTGGCTTCGAAGCAATTCTGGACCACCATCTGCCGCCTCAGGAAGGGGAAGCAGTGCACTATCAACACCGTGTATGGTGAGGATGGTGTTCTGCTGACCTCGACTGCGGATGTTGTGGATCGGTGGAGGGAATACTTCGAAGACCTCCTCAATCCCACCAACACGTCTTACTATGAGGAAGCAGTGCCTGGGGAATCTGTGGTGGGCTCTTCTATTTCTGGGGCTGAGGTTGCTGAGGTAGTTAAAAAGCTCCTCGGTGGCAAGGCCCCGGGGGTGGATGAGATCCGCCCGGAGTTCCTTAAGGCTCTGGATGCTGTGGGGCTGTCTTGGTTGACAAGACTCTGCAGCATCGCGTGGACATCGGGGGCGGTACCTCTGGATTGGCAGACCGGGGTGGTGGTTCCTCTCTTTAAGAAGGGGAACCGGAGGGTGTGTTCTAACTATCGTGGGATCACACTCCTCAGCCTTCCCGGTAAGGTCTATTCAGGTGTACTGGAGAGGAGGCTACGCCGGATAGTCGAACCTCGGATTCAGGAGGAACAGTGTGGTTTTCGTCCTGGTCGTGGAACTGTGGACCAGCTCTATACTCTCGGCAGGGTCCTTGAGGGTGCATGGGAGTTTGCCCAACCAGTCTACATGTGTTTTGTGGACTTGGAGAAGGCATTCGACCGTGTCCCTCGGGAAGTCCTGTGGGGAGTGCTCAGAGAGTATGGGGTATCGGACTGTCTGATTTTGGCGGTCCGCTCCCTGTATGATCAGTGTCAGAGCTTGGTCCGCATTGCCGGCAGTAAGTCGGACACGTTTCCAGTGAGGGTTGGACTCCGCCAAGGCTGCCCTTTGCCAGCGATTCTGTTCATAACTTTTATGGACAGAATTTCTAGGCGCAGTCAAGGCGTTGAGGGGATCTGGTTTGGTGGCTGCAGGATTAGGTCTCTGCTTTTTGCAGATGATGTGGTCCTGATGGCTTCATCTGGCCAGGATCTTCAGCTCTCGCTGGATCGGTTCGCAGCCGAGTGTGAAGCGACTGGGATGAGAATCAGCACCTCCAAGTCCGAGTCCATGGTTCTCGCCCGGAAAAGGGTGGAATGCCATCTTCGGGTTGGGGAGGAGACCCTGCCCCAAGTGGAGGAGTTCAAGTACCTCGGAGTCTTGTTCACGAGTGAGGGAAGAGTGGATCGTGAGATCGACAGGTGGATCGGTGCGGCGTCTTCAGCAATGCGGACGCTGTATCGATCCGTTGTGGTGAAGAAGGAGCTGAGCCGGAAGGCAAAGCTCTCGATTTACCGGTCGATCTACGTTCCCATCCTCACCTATGGTCATGAGCTTTGGGTCTTGACCGAAAGGACAAGATCACGGGTGCAAGCGGCCCAAATGAGTTTCCTCCGCCGGGTGGCGGGGCTCTCCCTTAGAGATAGGGTGAGAAGCTCTGCCATCCGGGGGGAGCTCAAAGCAAAGCCGCTGCTCCTCCACATGGAGAGGAGCCAGATGAGGTGGTTCGGGCATCTGGTCAGGATGCCACCCGATCGCCTCCCTCGGGAGGTGTTTAGGGCACGTCCGACCGGTAGGAGGCCACGGGGAAGACCCAGGACACGCTGGGAAGACTATGTCTCCCGGCTGGCCTGGGAACGCCTCGGGATCCCCCGGGAGGAGCTGGACGAAGTGGCTGGGGAGAGGGAAGTCTGGGCTTCCCTGCTTAGGCTGCTGCCCCCGCGACCCGACCTCGGATAAGCGGAAGAAGATGGATGGATGGATGGATGTTTTGATACATGTACAGTATATTTGCGTCTCACCACTCTCTCTGGACTCTCGTGGTCCTCCGCAGAGCCGCTGTGGCGAGCGTTGCGATGCGGGCCAGTGGGGGGAGACCGCCTCTTATCTTTCACCTGTGGACATTAGGACAAACGTGTTGCGTCTTACTGACACATGATGAACAACATGTAGGTAGATTAGTCATGCGTGGCTAAATGTTTGAGGTCAGCGTTCACTTACAGCTTGATCTCTGCTCGTGCTGTAAACATGGCCGTCCTCTTCTCTGTCAGAGTCTGAAAAGGGAACAACGTCGCGTTCATTCGTGCTTTCTGTGACTGCGGAGCCCGCTGGCAATAATAGCTTCATTTTTTTCATTTTATTTTATTAGTTTATTTGAACGTACATTGATCAACGTTGCTGTAAGTGCTCAGGTTTTAGCTACAAAGTTAGTTTCCAACCATAGTCCCTGGGCAAGAAGCATAGACCGCCAGCAGAAAACAGTATCCAATAAAACAACAATCATTAAGAGCTTACTTAAAATACGTTTGTCGGAAAAAAATTGATTAATATCTTTATAATAAAAATAATATTCTTAAATGCTCTATATCTAAGCTGTCCGAAGAGCGGCCCAAAGACATTTTCGGCCCGCATGTAATTTTTTTTTATTGGCTCTTCTTCTTTACACTAAATTAGTGATTCTCAAACTGTGGTACGCGGGCTTCATCTAGTGGTACGCCAAATAATCACTTGATTAAAGTACAGTGTTTTATTTTCCTATATTCACACACAGTGCATACTTGCCAATCTTGAGACCTCCAATTTCGGGAGGTGGGGGCTGGGGGTGGGTGCAGGGGGCGTGGTTGGGGCATTGGTGTGGTTAAGAGGGGAGGAGTATATTTACAGCTAGAATTCACCAAGTCAAGTATTTCATATATATATATATATATATATATATATATATATATATATATATATATATATATATATATATATATATATATATATATATATATGTCAAGCTGAATTTGACCAAGCAACCCCCCCGTACCAAAAAGCACTTGATGAAAGCGGATACAATTTCACCCTCACCTATGAACCCACGCCAGGAAACCAACCAAAAAAAGAACAGAAAACGAAACAACATCATCTGGTACAACCCCCCATACAGCAAAAACGTCTCAACTAACATTGGCCACAAATTCCTCACTCTGATTGACAAACACTTCCCCAAAGGCAACACCCTAAGAAAAGTATTCAACAAGAACAACATTAAATTGAGCTACAGCTGTATGAACAATATACGACAAATTATCTCAAACCACAACAAAACAATTGCAAATGAGCCGTCGGCCCCCGGACAGAGCGACTCCAAAACCAACAAAGGCTGCAACTGCCGCAAGAAACCTGATTGCCCTCTCAACGGGGGGTGCTTACAAACATCAGTTGTTTACCAATCTAAGGTAACACACAAGGACATTAACACATCCGACACATATGTAGGATTAACCGAGGGAGAGTTTAAAACCAGATGGAACAATCACAAGGCTTCTTTCAGGAACCAAAACCTGCGGAATACCACAGAACTCAGCAAACACATTTGGGACCTCAAAGACAATAATGTTGAATATTCAATAACATGGCAAATTCTTGCATCCAGCACACCTTACAATAGTGGTAATAAAAGATGCAACCTATGCTTGAAAGAGAAACTGTTTATTACATACCGTCCAGACCTGTCATCCCTCAACAAGCGCAGCGAAATTGTATCAGCATGCCGCCACAGACGGAAACACCTCCTAGGTAACACATGAGCCAATCACCACGCCCCTACGCCAGCCTGTACCCACCCACTCTGTGCCCTATATAAACCACGGTATGTGAATGCTTCCATTAAAATCTCCTGATGATTGAGGGAACCCCTCATGAAACAGGCCTGTAGAGATGAAGTAGTCTTGTGATTTTTTTTCCCACACATACATATATTGCGCTCTACTACGGTATCGAGCACTATTTTTTGGATAACCTTATTAAGACATATATATATATATATATATATATATCCCGGCGACCCCGAAGGGAATAAGCGGTAGTAAATGGATGGATGGATGGATGGATACATATATATATATATATATATAAGAAATAATTGACTTTCAGTGAATTCTAGCTATATATATATATATATATATATATATATATATATATATATATATATATATATATATATATATATATATATATATATATAAATAAATAAATAAAAGAAATACTTGAATTTCAGTGTTTATTTATTTACACATATACACACACACATAACACTCATCTACTCATTGTTGAGTTAAGGGTTGAATTGTCCATCCTTGTTCTATTCTCTGTCACTATCTTTCTAACCATGCTGAACACCCTCTCTGATGATGCATTGCTGTGTGGCACGCACAAAAGTGCTTTCATCAAATGCACTAGATGGCAGTATTGTCCTGTTTAAGAGTGTCACAACATTGCTGTTTACGGCCGACGGACTGCTTTACTGTAGACGTTCTTTATATTGTGGGAAAGCGGACTCAGGTCCGCATGGAGCTGGGGGAGGGGGCGTGGCCTCCAGCTCCGCCTGAATTTCGGGAGATTTTCGGGAGAGGCGCTGAATTTCGGGAGTCTCCCGGAAAATCCGGGAGGGTTGGCAAGTATGCACGGTGTTACTGTTAAAACTGTGTGTAATGTTAAAGTGGCCCAAAATATTAAATATACTGTAAATTCCGGACCATAAGCCGCCACTTTTTTCCTACGCTTTTAACACTGCATCTGGTGTGGCTAATTTATGGGGTTTTTCTTCGCTGACGGCCACAATGCAAATAGTTTTAAAAAAATCAAGCAAATACACTGAAAAAGTGTGTTATTGTTTGTGCTATGGCGCCATCTTTTCGACAAGTTTGCTCACTGCAGGTGCTGCAGTGCTCTTCTGTTTCGGAGCTTTGAGCCGTAAGTACAAGTGTCGATCCGTCTTCTAAGTCGTCCGTAGCGTTTCTACTCGAAAGGATTTTTCATCTTTCCAAGCAACATTCATATTTTTTTTACAATATAACTAAAACAATTCATATTTACTAAACCGTCCCATGTGTAGGTGTTTTTTTCATGCATATTTGTACGTAGCATTAGCTAACATGTTTACAACTATCTGTGTTAGCATTAATAACTTACAATGGCACTCTTTTTGTATTGTTCCGGTATCACAAATTCCTCAGTAAATTCTCCAAAACGTCACCATGGACTTATTGAAGAGCTAGCCTGCGCAGCTAGTGGGTCCAAGACGATGACTTCTGTTTTGTTTGATCATCTGTTTTAATGCCGTGTTACAGGCACCGTTTGGAAACAATGAAGGTGTGTAAACAAATATTTACAACATTTCTGTGTAAATAACTCATTTCACAACCTGCGGCTTATAGTCCGGTGCGGCTTATATATGGGAAAACATTTTTTTCCCCTAAAATTTTGTGGATGCCTATATACCGGTGTGCTCTATAGTCTAGAACAGGGGTGCTCATTACGTCGATCGCGATCTACCGGTCGATCTCGGAGGGTGTGTCAGTCGATCACCAGCCAGGCATTAAAAAAATAGTCCTAAAAATGAGCGATCATAAATCTTCACTATGACGTCACTTTCGTCACTTGATTGACATTCACGGCACCCGAGGGTCTTCTGAGATGACGCTGGCTGCTGCCAGCTCATTAAAATGACCGACTGGAAGGCGAGAAACACTTTATTTCAACAGACTCTGGCGCCGTACCTGTCGTCAAAACTCCAAAGACTGACTGCACAGTTGCACAATAAAAGCGCTACTTCATCCTGCCTGCGCTACCAAAATAAGAGTCTCAGAAAGCTGGCGTGCACAAGCTAGTTTGCCGACAATGTATTTCTTGTAAAGTGTATACAAAGGAGTACGGAAGCTGGACAAATAAGATGCCAAAAACCAACCACTTTCATGTGGTATTGGACAGAAAGGAGGACTTTTTTTCTCCTCCATTCGAAAATGCGGACCTTATCAGCACCACTGTCTGATTCCTATCAATGCAAGTCATCACAATCAGGTAATACACCAACTTATATTCTTGTCTTCATGAAAGAAAGGAATCTATGTGTTAAACATGCTTGTATTATCTCTAAACACTTTTAACTTATTAACAATATTAACTATATGTGTTAAACATGCTTGTATTATCTTTAAACACCTTTAACTTGTTAACAATATTAACTATATGTGTTAAACATGCTTGTATTATCTTTAAACACCTTTAACTTGTTAACAATATTAACTATGTGTTAAACATTCTTGTATTATCATTAAACACCTTTAATTTATTAACAATATTAACTATATGTGTTAAACATGTTTGCATTATCTTTAAACACCTTTAACTTAACAATATTAACTATATGTGTTAAACATGCTTGTATTATCATTAATCACCTTTAACTTGTTAACAATATTAACTATATGTATTAAACAAACTTGTATTTTCATTAAACACCTTTAATTTTTTAACAATATTAACTATATGTGTTAAACATGCTTGTATTATCTTTAAACACCTTTAACTTATTACCAATATTAACTAAAAGTGTTAAACATGCTTGTATTATCTTTAAACACCTTTAACTTGTTAACAATATTAACTATATGTGTTAAACATGCTTGCATTATCACTAAACATCTTTAACTTGTTAACAATATTAACTATATGTGTTAAACATGTTTGCATTATCTTTAAACACCTTTAACTTAACAATATTAACTATATGTGTTAAACATGCTTGTATTATCATTAATCACCTTTAACTTGTTAACAATATTAACTATATGTATTAAACAAACTTGTATTATCATTAAACACCTTTAATTTATTAACAATATTAACTATATGTGTTAAACATGCTTGCATTATCATTAAACACCTTTAACTTGTTAACAAAAACATATATTTCATAAATAAGTAAATATAAATGATATATATGAATGAGGTAGATCCCCATGACTTGATCAATTGAAAAGTAGCTCGCCTGCAGAAAAAGTGTGAGCACCCCTGGTCTAGAAAATATGGTACTTGTGAAATAAAATCTCTGCCTTGTTTTTCATAAATACGTAAGTCTACTACGCTACTGTATTTTAATGTTGGTCATCATGGTGCAACTGGGAGAGCTAAGGTTTTTTTGAGGTTGTAAAAAAAGTTTGAGAACCACTGCACTACATTTTTGCAGCCTTTCCATAACCAAAATATCCGATAACACATTGTTTCATTAAAGCAGTGGTCCCCGACCTTTTTGTAACTGCGGACCGGTCAAAAATTTGTCCCACGGACCGGGTTTTTTTTTTTTGTCATTAAAAAATACAATCATGCGTGCTTACGGACTGTATCCCTGCAGACTGTATTGATATATATTGATATATAATGGCAGGGTCCTTGAGGGTGCATGGGAGTTTGCTCAACCAGTCTACATGTGCTTTGTGGACTTGGAGAAGGCATTCGACCGTGTCCCTCGGGAAGTCCTGTGGGGAGTGCTCAGAGAGTATGGGGTAACGGACTGTCTTATTGTGGCAGTTCGCTCCCTGTATGATCAGTGTCAGAGCTTGGTCCGCATTGCCGGCAGTAAGTCGGACCCGTTTCCAGTGAGGGTTGGACTCCGCCAAGGCTGCCCTTTGTCACCCATTCTGTTCATAACTTTTATGGACAGAATTTCTAGGCGCAGTCAAGGCGTTGAGGGGATCTGGTTTGGTGGCTGCAGGATTAGGTCTCTGCTTTTTGCAGATGATGTGGTCCTGATGGCTTCATCTGGCTAAGATCTTCAGCTCTCACTGGATCGGTTCGCAGCCGAGTGTGAAGCGACTGGGATGGGAATCAGCACCTCCAAATCTGAGTCCATGGTTCTCGCCCGGAAAAGGGTGGAGTGCCATCTCCAGGTTGGGGAGGAGATCTTGCCCCAAGTGGAGGAGTTCAAGTACCTCGGAGTCTTGTTCACGAGTGAGGGAAGAGTGGATCGTGAGATCGACAGGCGGATCGGTGCGGCGTCTTCAGTAATGCGGACACTGTATCGATCCGTTGTGGTGAAGAAGGAGCTGAGCCGGAAGGCAAAGCTCTCGATTTACCGGTCGATCTACGTTCCCATCCTCACCTATGGTCATGAGCTTTGGGTCATGACCGAAAGGACAAGATCACGGGTACAAGCGGCCGAAATGAGTTTCCTCCGCCGGGTGGCGGGGCTCTCCCTTAGAGATAGGGTGAGAAGCTCTGTCATCCGGGGGGAGCTCAAAGTAAAGCCGCTGCTCCTCCACATCGAGAGGAGCCAGATGAGGTGGTTCAGGCATCTGGTCAGGATGCCACCCGATCGCCTCCCTCGGGAGGTGTTTAGGGCACGTCCGACCGGTAGGAGGCCACGGGGAAGACCCAGGACACGTTGGGAAGACTATGTCTCCCGGCTGGCCTGGGAACGCCTCGGGATCCCCCGGGAGGAGCTGGACGAAGTGGCTGGGGAGAGGGAAGTCTGGGCTTCCCTGCTTAGGCTGCTGCCCCCGCGACCCGACCTCGGATAAGCGGAAGAAGATGGATGGATGGAAGGTTCCAAAACACTAAGGTACTTTCATATAGATGATCTTTGATTCGTTTTTTTGCGCTCCTGGCTATTTTTTTTCAGAATGTTGTAACAATGACAAAATAAATAGACAAAAATCAAATGCCCAATGCAGTGGACGCTGGTTCTTAGCAATATACAAATTAGGAATAATAGTCAAGGGAGAAGTTAGGCCTCCCGATCCTTTTAGTTGAATAACCCTGCTATACCGTGTTAACAAGCCACACAACAGAACAGTAGGCGTTAGAGATGCGCGGTTTGCGGGCACAACCGCGGAGTCCGCGGATGAAATTTAAAAAAATTAGATTTTATCCGCGGGTCGGGTCGGGTGGTTGAAATAAAAAAAAATTAGATTTTAAATAGATTCAGGCGGGTGGCAGTTAAACCAATTGGTAAATATATATACATAGTTAAATGTTGTTACCCACATACGAAAAACGAGCAGGCACCTGCAGCATATGCCACAACAGAAGAAAAAAAAAAGAAGAGATGGACACTTTTACGGAGCGGAGAAGGGCCCCACCGGGAGCCGTAGCTGAGGCGATCCGGGAGAAGGGCCCGACGCACGTCCAGGGTCACCACCGCGCCCACCGCACCGACACCCCGCCTCGTCCGCCTTCGCCGCGGCCGGCGTCACGCGCAGCAGGTCGTGGCCGGGGGCTCGTAACAGGGGTCACTCCGCGCGCTCCGCCCGCGCAGCTTACCTGCCCGCCACCCCTGTTGCCGGGGGCGCGTAACAGGGGTCACTCCGCGCGCAGTGCGCTCACGAAAGGGGTGGGGCTCACCCTGGTTGATATAGACAGCAGGACGGTGGCCATGGACGTCGGAACCCGCTAAGGAGTGTGTAACAACCCACCTGCCGAATCAACTAGCCCTGAAAATGGATGGCGCTGGAGCGTCGGGCCCATACCCGGCCGTCGCCGGCAGCGAGACGCGCTTGGAGGTGCGCTCAGCGCGGCTCCCATATGATTGCGCACTGGTGTGCGTCTGGGTCGTGACAGCGTGGCACGCGAATGTCTGCGCTGCATTGGATCAGTCTCCTTTCTTTAACAGGCAAACGCTTTATAACCTCACTAATGCCTTGCATCGTCTATATTAGATATATAACAACGGGCGGGTGCGGGCGGATGCGGTTCTGATCAAATGTTACATCGGGTGGATGGCGGATGGTTGACGACTTTCTGATGCGGTTGCGGATGAAATAATTGCCTAGTAGGCGTCAATCTGTTCAACACAGAGTGACATTCTGGACTCCAGGGTCTATTGACAAGAGCATGTGTGCCTGGTTGGCGATCAATAAAACAGTGTTATATTGTTTTAATCTGACAACTCATTGAACACAAAATCCTAACTATCGATCAGCCAACACTGTTGCTATGAGACAAGAGGCAGATTTGAGACATCATCATCAGCAGCAATGGTAAACAGGCAACAAACAGTAGTAAGCAAAGCTGGTTAAGGTTGTTACTGCACTATATTGTGTGTGTGTGTGTATAAACTTGCACTTTGGGAATGACTTGGCTTGCATTCACTGTGGCCCTGCTATGTCATTCCGGAGAGTTCCGCCTTCATGTGATCACTTTTTTAACTCGTATCTGCTATGTATGTGTACGCACCTGTGTGTGTGTGTGTGTGTGTGTGTGTGTCATTTCGGCGTGGATGCCGAGCCCGTTTGGGCGTGTTGGGGGTGTTGGGTGTCCAGCGGGTCACAAGATGACATAACACACATTCTCTGGTACTCATTTAAAGAAAATACTGTGTCTATTCTCGTGTCTGCAACTTTAGTGGAGCGTCCATTGATCACATCTCACGTCCAAATATGAAGTCCCTTTTCACCTTCACACAGAGCGCAACCAGAGTCTGATGTGAAAGCTCTCCACCGTCAAGATGAAGACCACTCGGAGGTTTCAGCAGACAGACGGCAGCAGGTGGACGTTTGCCACATGCCTGACCACGCTTACCTCTTATTATAGACCAGGAGTGCAGGCCCTGCCCGACTGGTGGAGAAGATCCCACATGATGGAGGAGCTGTCTCATATAGTGGATGTCAACAGCAGGAGAAGAAGTACAACAACTTGTGCATGAAGGATGCACGGCAGTTCTGTTCCCCTAGAACAGAACTGTTCTGTTCCACTAGAACAAGACTGTTCTGTTCCATTAGAATATGATGATACTTTTTCACTAGAACATGACTGTATTGTTCCATTAGAATATGATGGTAGTTTTTCACATTGAACATGACTGTACTGTTCCACTAGAACATGACAGTACTGTTCCACTAGATCTGACTAGAACATGACAGTACTGTTCCACTAGACCTGACGAGAACACGACAGTGCTGTTCCACTAGATCTGACTAGAACACGACAGTGCTGTTCCACTAGATCTGACTACAACACGACAGTACTGTTCCACTAGATTTGACTACAACACAACAGTATTGTTCCACTAGATCTGACTAGAACACGACAGTACTGTTCCATTAGATCTGACTAGAACACGACAGTACTGTTCCACTAGATCTGACTAGAACACAACAGTACTGTTCCACTTGATCTGACTAGAACACGATGGTACTGTTCCACTAGATCTGACTAGAACACAACAGTACTGTTCCATTAGATATGACTAGAACACAACAGTACTGTTCCACTAGATCTGACTAGAACACGACCGACAGTACGGTTCCACTAGATGACTAGAACACGACAGTACTGTTCCACGAGATCTGACGAGAACACAACAGTACTGTTCCACTAGATCTGACTAGAACATGACAGTACTGTTCCACTAAATCTGACTAGAACACGACGATACTGTTGCACTAGACCTGACTAGAACACGACGGAACTGTTGCACTAGATCTGACCAGAACACGACGGTGCTGTTCCACTAGATCTGACAAGAACATGACAGGACTGTTCCACTAGATATGACTAGAACACAACAGTATTGTTCCACTAGTCTGACTAGAACACGACAGTACTGTTCCACTAGATCTGACTAGATCACGACGGTACTGTTCCACTAGATCTGACTAGCACACGACGGTACTGTTCCACTAAATCTGACTAAAACACGACAGTACTGTTGCACTAGACCCGACTAGAACACGACGGAACTGTTGCACTAGACCTGACTAGAACACGACGGAACTGTTGCACTAGACCTGACTAGAACACGACGGTGCTGCTCCACTAGATCTGACTAGAACACAACAGTACTGTTCCACTAGATATGACTAGAACACAACAGTACTGTTTCCCTAGATCTGACTAGAACACGACAGTACTGTTCCACTAAATCTGACTAGAACACGACGGTACTGTTGCACTAGACCTGACTAGAACACGACGGTGCTGTTCCACTAGATCTGACTAGAACATGACAGTACTGTTCCACTAGATATGACTAGAACACAACAGTACTGTTTCCCTAGATCTGACTAGAACATGACAGTACTGTTCCACTAGATCTGACTAGATCACGACGGTACTGTTCCACTAGATCTGACTAGCACACGACGGTACTGTTCCACTAAATCTGACTAAAACACGACAGTACTGTTGCACTAGGCCCGACTAGAACACGACGGAACTGTTGCACTAGACCTGACTAGAACACGACGGAACTGTTGCACTAGACCTGACTAGAACACGACGGTGCTGCTCCACTAGATCTGACTAGAACACAACAGTACTGTTCCACTAGATATGACTAGAACACAACTGTACTGTTTCCCTAGATCTGACTAGAACACGACAGTACTGTTCCACTAGATCTGACTAGCACACGACGGTACTGTTCCACTAAATCTGACTAAAACACGACAGTACTGTTGCACTAGACCCGACTAGAACACGACGGAACTGTTGCACTAGACCTGACTAGAACACGACGGAACTGTTGCACTAGACCTGACTAGAACACGACGGTGCTGCTCCACTAGATCTGACTAGAACACAACAGTACTGTTCCACTAGATATGACTAGAACACAACAGTACTGTTTCCCTAGATCTGACTAGAACACGACAGTACTGTTCCACTAAATCTGACTAGAACACGACGGTACTGTTGCACTAGACCTGACTAGAACACGACGGTGCTGTTCCACTAGATCTGACTAGAACATGACAGTACTGTTCCACTAGATATGACTAGAACACAACAGTACTGTTTCCCTAGATCTGACTAGAACATGACAGTACTGTTCCACTAGATCTGACTAGATCACGACGGTACTGTTCCACTAGATCTGACTAGCACACGACGGTACTGTTCCACTAAATCTGACTAAAACACGACAGTACTGTTGCACTAGGCCCGACTAGAACACGACGGAACTGTTGCACTAGACCTGACTAGAACACGACGGAACTGTTGCACTAGACCTGACTAGAACACGACGGTGCTGCTCCACTAGATCTGACTAGAACACAACAGTACTGTTCCACTAGATATGACTAGAACACAACTGTACTGTTTCCCTAGATCTGACTAGAACACGACAGTACTGTTCCACTAAATCTGACTAGAACACGACGGTACTGTTGCACTAGACCTGACTAGAACACGACGGTGCTGTTCCACTAGATCTGACTAGGACATGACAGTACTGTTCCACTAGATATGACTAGAACACAACAGTACTGTTTCCCTAGATCTGACTAGAACATGACAGTACTGTTCCACTAGTTATGACTAGTACACGACAGTACTGTTCCACTAGATCTGACTAGAACACAACAGTACTGTTCCATTAGATATGACTAGAACACAACAGTACTGTTCCACTAGATCTGACTAGAACACGACAGTACTGTTCCACTAGATCTGACTAGAACATGACAGCATTGTACCACTCGATCTGACTAGAACACGATGGTACTATTCCACTAGATCTGACTAGAACACAACAGTACTGTTCCATTAGATATGACTAGAACACAACAGTACTGTTCCACTAGTTATGACTAGTACACAACAGTATTGTTCCACTAGATGACTAGAACACGACAGTACTGTTCCACTCGATCTGACTAGAACACGACAGTACTGTTCCACTCGATCTGACTAGAACACAACGGTACTGTTCCACTAGATCTGACTAGAACACGACAGTACTGTTCCACTCGATCTGACTAGAACACAACGGTACTGTTCCACTAGATCTGACTACAACACGACAGTACTGTTCCACTAGATTTGACTACAACACGACAGTATTGTTCCACTAGATCTGACTAGAACACGACAGTACTGTTCCATTAGATCTGACTAGAACACGACAGTACTGTTCCACTAGATCTGACTAGAACATGACAGTACTGTACCACTCGATCTGACTAGAACACGATGGTACGGTTCCACTAGATCTGACAAGAACACAACAGTACTGTTCCACTAGATCTGACTAGAACACGACAATACTGTTCCACTCGATCTGACTAGAACACGACAGTACTGTTCCACTCGATCTGACTAGAACACGACAGTACTGTTCCACTAGATTTGACTACAACACGACAGTATTGTTCCACTAGATCTGACTAGAACACGACAGTACTGTTCCACTAGATCTGACTAGAACACGACAGTACTGTTCCACTAAATCTGACTAGAACACAACGGTACTGTTGCACTAGACCCGACTAGAACACGACAGTGCTGTTCCACTAGATCTGACTAGAACACGACAGTACAGTTCCACTAGATCTGACTAGAACACGACGGTACTGTTCCACTAGATCTGACTAGAACACAACAGTACTGTTCCACTAGATCTGACGAGAACACGACCGACAGTACGGTTCCACTAGATGACTAGAACACGACAGTACTGTTCCACTAAATCTGACTAGAACACGACGGTACTGTTGCACTAGACCTGACTAGAACACGACGGTGCTGTTCCACTAGATCTGACTAGAACACGACGGTGCTGTTCCACTAGATCTGACTAGAACATGACAGTACTGTTCCACTAGATATGACTAGAACACAACAGTACTGTTTCCCTAGATCCGACTAGAACATGACAGTATTGTACCACTCGATCTGACTAGAACACGATGGAATTGTTCCACTAGATCTGACTAGAACACGACAGTACTCTTCCATTAGATATGACTAGAACACAACAGTACTGTTCCACTCGATCTGTCTAGAACACGACGGTACTGTTCCACTCGATCTGTCTAGAACACGACGGTACTGTTCCACTCGGTCTGACTAGAACACGACAGTACTGTTCCACTAGGTCTGACTAGAACACGACAGTACTGGGTGTGATCCTACTCAATAGCCCTCATGAAGTTGATGATGTTATTGTTGGCAGTCGAACAAAACAAGCAACATCCTCTCATCATGAAGAACACACACACACACACACACACACACACACACACACACACACACACACACACACACACACACACACACACACACACACACACACACACACACACACACACACACACACACACACAGTTTTTTCATGTTCACAATTAGAAGATCTAATCTGAACAATCCTATGATCAGAGGAGTCAATGTTTGTTTATGAAGAGGACGGGCATGAAAACGACAACATCAGACACAAGACGACATGAGACAAGAGAAAAACAACATTAGAGTTAATAACATAAGACAGGAGAAGGCATCTGACAAGGTAATATGAGAACCGAGGCATAAGAAACGATATTAGATAGCACTAAAAACATGAGACAACATTAGACTAAGGCTGAAACGACGCGTCGACATAGTCGACGTCATCGGTTACATAAATACATCGACGCCATTTTTGTGCGTCGATGCGTCGCATATTTACGTCACACTACTGTCATGGCGGATCGCAAAGCAGACGGTGCGAGCGAGGGGAAAAAAGCACGCCAAAAGTCATCAAAAGTGTGGGAGTATTTCAATAAACGGCCTAATAATGTTGTTGTATGCACACTGTGTCGAGCGGAAATGGCCTATCATAGCAGCACAACGGCTATGAAGGAACATTTGAAAAGAAAACACCCGACAGCGTTCTTGCCATCACCATCAACTAGTCAATCGTCCGCGTGAGTATACGTTGTCATCATTACACAAAAACATGAATGTGTCATTTGTATCTGCGTTGTAAATACATAAACTAAAGCACCGTTTCGCTCTGAGAGGAGCGTTTGGCGTGCCTGTTCAGTGTTTACAAAGACGTGCTCCTCTTTAACGCTGTGGAGAGGCGGGGCCGGCGAGCGAGCGGTGAGGTGGGGCGCACCGGGAGCGACGCCGCAATCGTGCACCTGGGCATGATCATCCAATCTCCTCTCGCCGAAGAAAAGGGGAGCAGCAGAGAGAGAGGGAAGAGAGACTGGAAGGAGCCAGAGTGAAGCTGACGTGGAGCGAGAGAGGAGGAGAGACAGAGACAGAGGACGACGAGCGAGCGAGGAAGAGGAGCTGAAAAGCGAGGAAAGAAAGAGAAAAGAGTTGGAAGAGAAAAGACTTTGTGTAAAATTAAAAGATTGTAAACCTGGCAAAGCCGTCTGGCGTTCAGTCTGTCGGTCCTGAAAGAACCCCACGGCACAAGACGTGTCACAAACGCTAACGTTAATTAGTTGTGCAAATACCTTTTACAACATTAACAGTTACATATACTATGTACAAACCAACAATTAACTTTCACTTTAATCATACTATCATTGTTGTGTTATTAAGCAAAATAAGCAATACTTTTACTTTTGTTGAAATGTTTACACTGTACACTTTTTTGTATTGGATGTTTAGCTTTATTTTTGCACATTTTAGCAAAGAAGCAATACTTTTACTTTTGTTGAAATGTTTACAGTTACAGATTATTTTCGTTTTGCACTTTTTTGTTTTGGATGTTTATCTTTATTTTTGCACATTTTAGCAAATAAGCAATACTTTTACTTTTGTTGAAATGTTTACACTGTTGTTACAGAATATTTTGTTTTGCACTTTTTTGTATTGGATGTTTATCTTTATTTTTGCACATTTTAGCGAATAAGCAATACTTTTACTTTTGTTGAAATGTTTACACTGTTACAGAATATTTTGTTTTGCACTTTTTTGTATTGGATGTTTATCTTTATTTTTGCACATTTTAGCGAAGAAGCAATACTTTTACTTTTGTTGAAATGTTTACACTGTTGTTACAGAATATTTTGTTTTGCACTTTTTTGTATTGGATGTTTATCTTTATTTTTGCACATTTTAGCGAAGAAGCAATACTTTTACTTTTGTTGAAATGTTTACACTGTTGTTACAGATTATTTTCGTTTTGCACTTTTTTGTATTGGATGTTTATCTTTATTTTTGCACATTTTAGCAAATAAGCAATACTTTTACTTTTGTTGAAATGTTTACACTGTTACAGAATATTTTGTTTTGCACTTTTTTGTACTGGATGTTTATCTTTATTTTTGCACATTTTAGCAAAGAAGCAATACTTTTACTTTTGTTGAAATGTTTACACTGTTGTTACAGATTATTTTCGTTTTGCACTTTTTTGTATTGGATGTTTATCTTTATTTTTGCACATTTTAGCAAATAAGCAATACTTTTACTTTTGTTGAAATGTTTACACTGTTACAGAATATTTTGTTTTGCACTTTTTTGTATTGGATGTTTATCTTTATTTTTGCACATTTTAGCGAATAAGCAATACTTTTACTTTTGTTGAAATGTTTACACTGTTGTTACAGATTATTTTCGTTTTGCACTGTTTTGTATTGGATGTTTATCTTTATTTTTGCACATTTTAAAGCAAAATAAGCAATACTTTTACTTTTGAAATGCTTATACTATTGCAGAATATTAAGACTTGCACTGGATATTTACTTTTATATTTGCCCATTAAAAAGCAAATAAGCTACTTTTAATTTTGTTAAATGTTAAAAGTTTTAAATGTTTACATTGTTACAGAATATTTTATCATGTTGTTGTCAATGTTGACTGAGTGGCCATACTTTTTTTTTTTATTTGTAAATAAAAGCCATGCCTTTTGAAAAAACTGGCCTACATTTATTTTTTCATCTTCATTTTAAATTAAAAAAAAAAAATCGGTAAAAGGAAAAATAATCTATAGATTAATCGAAAAAAATAATAATCTATAGATTAACCGATTAATCGAAAAAAATAATCTATAGATTAACCGATTAATCGAAAAAATAATCTATGGATTAATCGATAGAAAAATAATCGTTAGCTGCAGCCTTACATTAGACCAAATGAATGATGATCTTACACACCACACAAAATGGACAAACAACACAGAATGTGAGGCACATGAGGCAACATGGCAAAAAAAAATACCGCACAGCATGAGACAAAACTAGATAATTGTTAGACAACAGGCAACATGAAACACAATTACACAACGTTAGACACAACACAACCTAGACCAGAGTTGAGCGGGCTGAAGATTTTTGTAGGAAAAAAATGTATCTCAATCATCATCAACAAACTCCACTGACAACATACACACACGTTAGAGATGCGCGGATAGGCAAATATTTCATCAGCAACCGCATCAGAAAGTCGTCAACCATCCGCCATCCACCCGATGTAACGTTTGATCAGAACTGCGTCCGCCCGCCATCCGCCCGGTATATCTAATATAGACGATGCAAGGCATTAGTGAGGCACCTGCCAACTACTCCGGTTTTCCCGTAATTCGTACGGTTTTCATCAACCTATTCCGGGTTACGGGTGCAGTGATAAAAAATACGGTTTTTCATTAATTAAAAAAAAAAAAGGGTGAAAACTACGCGAATTGCACCTTGTGCAGACAAGATTTTTCGATCGGACACGGAAAAATTAGCGATGTAAAAGACCACGTTGGGACAAAAAAACACAAGTCTAATGCCGTTGCTAGCGATACAAGTGGAAGACTTTCAACGTTTTTCGTCGCCCAAACAGATTCTTTGGATGTGATAAATGCCGAAGTTTTATTTACGGAGGCAATAATTGAGCATGGATTTCCAATCGCACTGGCTGATCACATGGGACAGTTAAATGTTTGTAATGCAACCTTTAAAAATCATTACGCGGTGATCGCGGTCCCAAAAATAAACTTTTCTTGCATGATAATGTCCAGAAAAACTCGCTTTATATTACTATAGAGTCCTTTTAACGAATGAGTTTGATGGTTTATCACAAACCTTAAATGAAAGAAGTCCTTTGTTCTCCTGCACCATGCATGCACTTTGGCCTTGCTTCCTGTGTGGTGCGCAATCCTGTCGGCTGTATTTCACAGCACGACATACTGTTAAAAGTGTTTATACTATTTATGCTTTCAAGTCCAAGTTGAAGAAATCTTGTTAAATGTTGACAGCATAACTACCAAAATGCAGAAGTATGTCCTTAATATTTTTGCAGTGCTATTTCTGTTGAAAAGTTCAAATGATTACATTAGAGATGTGATGTGCCACTTTTCAAGTGTCTGATGGCTTCAATTAATTTTCATTAATTTTTCATATTTTGAATTCTTTTGAAAGGCTTACAAAAAAACTACATTTGAATTGTAATTCCATGCTATTGACAGGACTATTAATTTTAATGAAGTTAGCTTACCATGTTTACAGTATGATAATTGTGATAGAAATGTGAATTTTAGGCACAGAATATTTTTTACAATTGAACAAGGCAGTAGATTATACAAGCTTGGACAGAAAGTTAATAATGACACCAATTTTTTTTTTAATGGAATTGTTTAGTACTGTTTTACCATTTGTTTACTGTAAAAAGTGTTTATACTGTTTATACTTTCAATGAACAAATTGAAGTCTTGTGAAAGGTTGACAGGATAACTGGCATTAACTGTCAAAATAATTTCAAACTATTGAAGTTAGCTTACAGAATAAACATGTCAATCAACCCATATGATTTTTGCTGTAATATTTTTGTTTTGAAAAGTCACTGTGACTGATAGAAAAGTGATGGTTTTAGCAACATTTTAACCTGTCTGAATGCTAATAATCATTTTGCGTCGGGGGGCGAAGCCCTGAACCCTCCACCAGGACTTTGTCCTGGACCTACCGGGGCTTGCGGCCCTTGGACCCTGGCTACTAGGTTTTTCTGATTTCAAAAGTTGGCAGGTATGGTGAGGTTATAAAGCTTTTGCCTGTTAAAGAAAGGAGACTGATCCAATGCAGCACAGTCTTTCGCGTGCCACGCTGTCACGACCCAGACGCACACCAGTGCGCAATCATATGGGAGCCGCGCTGAGCGCACCTCCAAGCGCGTCTCGCTGCCGGCGACGGCCAGGTATGGGCCCACGCTCCAGCGCCATCCATTTTCAGGGCTAGTTGATTCGGCAGGTGGGTTGTTACACACTCCTTAGCGGGTTCCGACTTCCATGGCCACCGTCCTGCTGTCTATATAAACCAGGGTGAGCCCCACCCCTTTCGTGAGCGCACTGCGCGCGGAGTGACCCCTGTTACGCGCCCCCGGCAACAGGGGTGGCGGGCAGGTAAGCTGCGCGGGCGGAGCGCGCGGAGTGACCCCTGTTACGAGCCCCCGGCCGCGCGTGATGCCGGCCGCGGCGAAGGCGGACGAGGCGGGGTGTCGGTGCGGTGGGCGCGGTGGTGACCCTGGACGTGCGTCGGGCCCTTCTCGCGGATCGCCTCAGCTACGGCTCCCGGTGGGGCCCTCTCGGGGGAAGGGGCCTCGGTCCCGGACTCCGGCGAGGCGTCCCTTCTCCGCTCCGTAAAAGTGTCCATCTCTTTTCTTTTTTTTTCTTCTGTTGTGGCATATGCTGCAGGTGCCTGCTCGTTTTTCGTATGTGGGTAACAACATTTAACTATGTATATATATTTACCAATTGGTTTAACTGCCACCCGCAAAAAAAAAAAAAAAAAAAAAAATATCTAATTGATCCGCCCGACCCGACCCACACGCGGATAAAATCTTATTTTTTTTAAATTTCATCCGCCCGATCCGCGGATAAACCGCGGACTCCGCGGTTGTGCCCGCAAACCGCGCATCTCTAGCACACACACACACACACACACACACACACACACACACACACACACACACACACACACACACACACACACACGTACGTACGCACACACACTTCCTGTTTCAGTGTTGCGATAAGAAGACAACAGGTCCAGACAAAAGCATCCTCCACCTAATAAGTC
This sequence comes from Nerophis lumbriciformis, assembly GCF_033978685.3. NCBI lineage: Eukaryota > Metazoa > Chordata > Actinopteri > Syngnathiformes > Syngnathidae > Nerophis > Nerophis lumbriciformis. Next base: position 1,893,779 of record NC_084564.2, read on the forward strand.
AAGTGTCCAAGCCCACATGTCTTCTGACCGTCCAGGTGACCTCGCCTGTGGACAGGAAGTGCGTCTATGTAAACAGGAAATTTGTAGCTCACTGTAAAAAGTCAGATGCTGAATAACGGTGTGTTTACATGAGTCTTCCTTCCTCGCTGGTGTGTGGATGCTGAGGGAAGTTCTCCCTCCAGCACATGTCAAACAGTATTTCCTCACCTCCCAGACCCCCCCGATCCACTCGTGACCGTACTTCCTGCTGCAAAATCAACCCCACCAACAAACACCACCACCACCACCGCCGCCCAAAGCCTGACGCCAGGAAGTGGTCATCATTATCCATCATGTCACTTCTGTTCATCTCTGTGAAGTCCACAGCTGCCTTCCCTGACATGAGACACTTGGAACATTACTTGAGGTTTCGGACTGAGTTTGAGTATCGTCCACTTTTTGGCTTCTGTCACCCCGGCTGGACTCCCCGGAGGCTTCGGATGTCTTGCATGTTTGAAGCAGTAAGAGGATCTACTCCATCCAGTTAGTGGGCAGAAGACCGTAATTGAAGTCCAAATGTGTTATGAGGTCACATAGAGAATTGACAATGTAGTCAAAAGACACTGAATCTAACCACAGCAGGAACCTCCAACACGTCCGGACATAGGACATACAGGTAAAAGCCAGTAAATTAGAATATTTTGAAAAACTTGATTTATTTCAGTAATTGCATTCAAAAGGTGTAACTTGTACATTATATTTATTCATTGCACACAGACTGATGCATTCAAATGTTTATTTCATTTAATTTTGATGATTTGAAGTGGCAACAAATGAAAATCCAAAATTCCGTGTGTCACAAAATTAGAATATTACTTAAGGCTAATACAAAAAAGGGATTTTTAGAAATGTTGGCCAACTGAAAAGTATGAAAATGAAAAATATGAGCATGTACAATACTCAATACTTGGTTGGTGCTCCTTTTGCCTCAATTACTGCGTTAATGCGGCGTGGCATGGAGTCGATGAGTTTCTGGCACTGCTCAGGTGTTATGAGAGCCCAGGTTGCTCTGATAGTGGCCTTCAACTCTTCTGCGTTTTTGGGTCTGGCATTCTGCATCTTCCTTTTCACAATACCCCACAGATTTTCTATGGGGCTAAGGTCAGGGGAGTTGGCGGGCCAATTTAGAACAGAAATACCATGGTCCGTAAACCAGGCACGGGTAGATTTTGCGCTGTGTGCAGGCGCCAAGTCCTGTTGGAACTTGAAATCTCCATCTCCATAGAGCAGGTCAGCAGCAGGAAGCATGAAGTGCTCTAAAACTTGCTGGTAGACGGCTGCGTTGACCCTGGATCTCAGGAAACAGAGTGGACCGACACCAGCAGATGACATGGCACCCCAAACCATCACCCAACCATGCAAATTTTGCATTTCCTTTGGAAATCGAGGTCCCAGAGTCTGGAGGAAGACAGGAGAGGCACAGGATCCACGTTGCCTGAAGTCTAGTGTAAAGTTTCCACCATCAGTGATGGTTTGGGGTGCCATGTCATCTGCTGGTGTCGGTCCACTCTGTTTCCTGAGATCCAGGGTCAACGCAGCCGTCTACCAGCAAGTTTTAGAGCACTTCATGCTTCCTGCTGCTGACCTGCTCTATGGAGATGGAGATTTCAAGTTCCAACAGGACTTGGCGCCTGCACACAGCGCAAAATCTACCCGTGCCTGGTTTACGGACCATGGTATTTCTGTTCTAAATTGGCCCGCCAACTCCCCTGACCTTAGCCCCATAGAAAATCTGTGGGGTATTGTGAAAAGGAAGATGCAGAATGCCAGACCCAAAAATGCAGAAGAGTTGAAGGCCACTATCAGAGCAACCTGGGCTCTCATAACACCTGAGCAGTGCCAGAAACTCATCGACTCCATGCCACGCCGCATTAACGCAGTAATTGAGGCAAAAGGAGCTCCAACCAAGTATTGAGTATTGTACATGCTCATATTTTTCATTTTCATACTTTTCAGTTGGCCAACATTTCTAAAAATCCCTTTTTTGTATTAGCCTTAAGTAATATTTTAATTTTGTGACACACGGAATTTTGGATTTTCATTTGTTGCCACTTCAAATCATCAAAATTAAATGAAATAAACATTTGAATGCATCAGTCTGTGTGCAATGAATAAATATAATGTACAAGTTACACATTTTGAATGCAATTACTGAAATAAATCAAGTTTTTCAAAATATTCTAATTTACTGGCTTTTACCTGTATTTTACAACATTGTCCCCTTCCTGAGTATTTTGTCCACGTGGTGTTGCCGTACCAATGCAGATTTGATAGCAACAATGAAGATGTGCATAGACATGGATGGCCAAAGGACAGTCACAGCATGTGGGAAGACGGGTCTTAAACAAAAACCAAAGTCACAGCACAGTGGACGAATGTATGCCGACGCTGACACTGGTAGCAAAATCTCGTCTGGTGACCCTACGTAGAACCAGAACCTCTCAACCAGTGCTACCTTCAACACAACAGGACCTACACTTGAGCCACGTCCTGACAGATCTGCTCCAGTGTATTGTCAATGTGTATTAGCATACATTGTACAGTATAGTAAACAGGGATAGGAATCGAGAACCGGATCTTGTTTAGAACGGGTTCCTAGTGTATCAATTCCTTGGAATCCCTTGCCAATTTTTCTAACAATTCCCTGTCATGATCTGTGGTTTAGATCATGTTTTGTGTAGTTATGTTCTGTTAGTTTTGGGCTCCTTAGTTCCTGTGTGTGCACCTCCCTGACTTTGTTTTGGTTGCCATGGTTGCTAATTATGTTCACCTGTCTCTGTTTCGTGTTCGGCCGCTCACCTGCTAACCGAGCACTAATCAGAGGCATTATTTAAGCCTGCTTTTGCCAGTCAGTCGGCCTGGCATCATTGTTTGTTTCATGCAATGCTTCTGTTCTTTCTGCTCGTTCCATGCCTTGACAAGTAAGTTTTTGTTTGTTCCTGCTACTGTTAGTAAGTTTTTCTCATCCATAGTTTATGTTAAGTTTTAGTTTAGCTTCGAGTGCGATCAGGCACGTTATTCTGTCGGCTTGCTCTCTGTTTTGTACTCCTTTGATTTTGTTAAGAATAAATCATGTTTTTACCTGCACGCCATGTCCGGAGTAGTCCGTCATATAGATGATCTTTGATTAGTTTTTTTGCGCTCCTGGCTATTTTTTTTCAGAATGTTGTAACAATGACAAAATAAATAGACAAAAATCAAATGCCCAATGCAGTGGACGCCATACTTGCCAACCTTGAGACCTCCGATTTCGGGAGGTGGGGGGTGGGGTGGGGGGCGTGGTCGGGGTGGGGCGGGGGCGTGGTTGGGGGCGGGGAGAAATACTTGACTTTAAGTGAATTCTAGCTATATATATATATATATATATATATATCAGTGTCAGAGCTTGGTCCGCATGGCCGGCAGTAAGTCGAACACGTTTCCAGTGAGGGTTGAACTCCGCCAAGGCTGCCCTTTGTCACCCATTCTGTTCATAACCTTTATGGACAGAATTTCTAGGCGCAGTCAGGGCGTTGAGGGTATCTGGTTTGGTGGCTGCAGGATTAGGTCTCTGCTATTTGCAGATGATGTGGTCCTGATGGCTTCCTCCGGCCAAGATCTTCAGCTCTCACTGGATCGGTTCGCAGCCGAGTGTGAAGCGACTGGGATGGGAATCAGCACCTCCAAGTCCGAGTCCATGGTTCTCTCCCGGAAAAGGGTGGAGTGCCATCTCCGGGTTGGGGAGGAGATCTTGCCCCAAGTGGAGGAGTTCAAGTACCTCGGAGTCTTGTTCACGAGTGGGGGAAGAGTGGATCGTGAGATCGACAGGCGGATCGGTGCGGCGTCTTCAGTAATGCGGACACTGTATCGATCCGTTGTAGTGAAGAAGGAGCTGAGCCGGAAGGCAAAGCTCTCGATTTACCGGTCGACCTACGTTCCCATCCTCACCTATGGTCATGAGCTTTGGGTCATGACCGAAAGGACAAGATCACGGGTACAAGCGGCCGAAATGAGTTTCCTCCGCCGAGTGGCGGGGCTCTCCCTTAGAGATAGGGTGAGAAGCTCTGTCATCCGGGGGGAGCTCAAAGTAAAGCCGCTGCTCCTCCACATCGAGAGGAGCCAGATGAGGTGGTTCGGGCATCTGGTCAGGATGCCACCCGAACGCCTCCCTAGGAAGGTGTTTCGGGCACGTCCGACCGGTAGGAGGCCACGGGGAAGACCCAGGACACGCTGGGAAGACTATCTCTCCCGGCTGGCCTGGGAACGCCTCGGGATCCCCCGGGAGGAGCTGGACGAAGTGGCTGGGGATAGGGAAGTCTGGGCTTCCCTGCTTAAGCTGCTGCCCCCGCGACCCGACCTCGGATAAGCGGAAGAAGATGGATGGATGGATGGATATATATATATATATATATATATATATATATATATATATATATATAAATAAAAGAAATACTTGAATTTCAGTGTTCATTTATTTACACATATACAAACACATAACACTTATCTACTCATTGTTGAGTTAAGGGTTGAATTGTCCATCCTTGTTCTATTCTCTGTCACTATTTTTCCAACCATGCTGAACACCCTTTCGCAGGTACCCAGAAAGGTTTCGAGTACCACCAAAAAAACTGAATCTCTGAAGACAGTATAAAAATCTGTGTTAAAGGTGTACAAATACTGTTTGTATAATAAGCATGTTATTTTTTTTTACAAATGAGGGTTAAGAGTTCAGTACTAAAAAAAAAAAAGAAAAGAATGTGGCTTGAGTACAGTTTTTTAATTGAGCTGCTGCAATTTTTGGTTGGGTTGTTTATTTATTTTGAGTAACTTCTATACATTTCTAAAAGGTTGAGGAATGTAATAGTGATCTATGTTTGTCTGTTGCCATCTCCTGGTGAATGTTGGCTATAGCGTACTGGGGTTTCTTTTTGGTTGGCCAACGATTTACGTGGTGTTGCGCACCTGACGTCACTCAGGTCCGCATGGAGCTGGAGGGGGCGTGGCCTCCAGCTCCGCCTGAATCTCGGGAGATTTTCGGGAGAAAATTTGTCCCGGGAGGTTTTCGGGAGAGGCGCTGAATTTCGGGAGTCTCCCGGAAAATCCGGGAGGGTTGGCAAGTATGGTGGACGCTGGTTCTTAGCAATATACAAATTAGGAATAATAGTCCAGGGAGAAGTTAGGCCTCCCGATCCTTTTAGTATACAGTGTTAACAAGCCACACAACAGAACAGTAGGCGTCAATCTGTTCAATACAGAGTGACATTCTGGACTCCAGGGTCTCTACTTAGGTTTCTTGGAGAACCTTAGAGAGTAGCATCCCACAGAAAAGTAGTCACATTGAGACTGGTCGAAGGAAGAAGAAGACACATTTGTGTAGCCCTCTGTGTTGTCACACAGACTGTCATGGTTGTGCCCAACATACCAGGCTTCATAGGTATGTGGGGGTCGGGCTCGGTGCCGCAGGGGGGCACGGAGATCCAATGACTATGGCAGTGCAGCTGTCACTGCTGTGTAACGTCAACACACACACTAACCAAGTGACAGCTGTGCGTCACTCATTTTTAAAGGGATTCTGGAATGCCACAAAATGTGCTTTTTGGGTAATGCTTGGGCCAGGTCTTGTTACAAAATACTCTTATGGTCCTGGTAACACAAACTACTCTGTGTGGATGCTAACAGCGTGCCATTGTTCAGCCATGTCCACTCCTTCATGCAGTCTAAGCAACTTTCCACAAACTTTACTGCAAGCTGCTGAACCATCCTACCTTCTGCCCAGCTGCAGAGCTTCAATCTCAGCCTTTATCCTAAACTGCGGTCACTCCTTCTTCCTTGCTGGTATTCCTAAAATCTCCCCCCCCTCTCCGTCTATAACTTTCGTCCCAGCCCGTTACTCCCTTACTGAAGCCTCAGGCCCGGTCTGGGACCACGGCATCTCCAGGAGGGACGGGTCAAACATCCTGATTGGCCGTCGAGCAGGGAGATGCCCCCACATTAGGGCAGCAAAAGGCGGGGCTTTGTGACTGATAACGGAAGGGGGAGAAGGAGATAACAAGGTTTGGAATATAGTGGAGAGTCTGTGAGGGCGCTGAGAGGACTGACCGTCGTCAAGTCAACAGAGATGGACAACAAAACAAGTGAATTAGACTCATACACATTACGAGTTTGTTGTAAAAATGGAATTTTAGGAACGTGAAGAGAAAATGAGGTGTGTGGTGTGACGCTACCAGCAGGCGATGTTGTTTATAGATTATTTTTAAACCAAACAGCTAAAAATAGAACGAGCAGGATTTGAAGAAAGGGTGAAACTTCCTCTCACTATGCTGCACCAGCTGCTGTGTGTGTGTCTACCATTAAAGTGTGTGTGTGCATGTGTGAGTTTGCGTTCATCCTTCATGGTAAACAAAAAGCGTCTTCTCAACTGTGCACTCCAAACCACAAACAGAATCAGCACACAAACATTTAGAATTCAAGCTTTGTGAGGGTTGACTAACCCTAAAGACAACATTCCTAGAATTCCATCCATCCATCCATCTTCTTCCGCTTATCCGAGGTCCGGTCGCGGGGGCAGCAGCCTAAGCAGGGAAGCCCAGACTTCCCTCTCCCCAGCCACTTCGTCCAGCTCTTCCTGTGGGACTCCGAGGCGTTCCCAGGCCAGCCGGGAGACATAGTCTTCCCAACGTGTCCTGGGTCTTCCCCGCGGCCTCCTACTGGTCGGACGTGCCCTAAACACCTCCCTAGGGAGGCGTTCGGGTGGCATCCTGACCAGATGCCCGAACCACCTCATCTGGCTCCTCTCCATGTGGAGGAGCAGTGGCTTTACTTTGAGCTCCTCCCGGATGACAGAGCTTCTCACCCTATCTCTAAGGGAGAGACCCGCCACCCGGCGGAGGAAGCTCATTTCGGCCGCTTGTACCCGTGATCTTGTCCTTTCGGTCATAACCCAAAGCTCATGACCATAGGTGAGGATGGGAACGTAAATCGACCGGTAAATTCTTCACCACAACGGATCGATACAGCGTCCGCATTACTGAAGACGCCACACCGATCCGCCTGTCGATCTCACGATCCACTCTTCCCTCACTCGTGAACAAGACTCCGAGGTACTTGAACTCCTCCACTTGGGGCAAGATCTCCTCCCCAACCCGGAGATGGCACTCCACCCTTTTCCGGGCGAGAACCATGGACTCGGACTTGGAGGTGCTGATTCTCATCCCAGTCGCTTCACACTCGGCTGCGAACCGATCCAGTGAGAGCTGAAGATCCTGGCCAGATGAAGCCATCAGGACCACATCATCTGCATATTTCAGCAAGACAATGCCAAGCCACGTGTTATATCAACGTGGCTTCATAGTAAAAGAGTGCGGGTACTAGACTGTTGAACAACTTAAGCTGTACATCAAGCAAGAATGGGAAAGAATTCCACCTGAGAAGCTTCAAAAATGTGTCTCCTCAGTTCCCAAACGTTTACTGAGTGTTGTTAAAAGGAAAGGCCATGTAACACAGTGGTGGACATGCCCTTTCCCAACTACTTTGGCACGTGTTTCAGCCATGAAATTCTAAATTAATTAATGTTAATTAATGGTCCAACGTGTCGTCTTTCCCAGTACTTTGGTTACATGTTCTACTGAACTGACTCTTTTTAACCATACCCAACATGACATCTTTCCCAGTACTTTGGTTACATGTCCTACTGAACTGACTCTATTTAACCATACCCAACATGACGTCTTTCCCAGTACTTTGGTACATGTCCTACTGAACTGACTCTATTTAACCATACCCAACATGACTTCTTTCCCAGTACTTTGGTTACATGTCCTACTGAACTGACTCTATTTAACCATACCCAACATGACGTCTTTCCCAGTACTTTGGTTACATATCCTACTGAACTGACTCTATTTAACCATACCCAACATGACGTCTTTCCCAGTACTTTGGTACATGTCCTACTGAACTGACTCTATTTAACCATACCCAACATGACTTCTTTCCCAGTACTTTGGTTACATGTCCTACTGAACTGACTCTATTTAACCATACCCGACATGACGTCTTTCCCAGTACTTTGGTACATGTCCTACTGAACTGACTCTATTTAACCATACCCAACATGACGTCTTTCCCAGCACTTTGGTTACATGTCCTACTGAACTGACTTTATTCAACCATACCCAACATGACGTCTTTCCCAGTACTTTGGTACATGTCCTACTGAACTGACTCTATTTAACCATACCCAACACGACGTCTTTCCCAGTACTTTGGTTACATGTCCTACTGAACTGACTCTATTTAACCATACCCGACATGACGTCTTTCCCAGTACTTTGGTACATGTCCTACTGAACTGACTCTATTTAACCAAACCCAACATGACGTCTTTCCCAGTACTTTGGTACATGTCCTACTGAACTGACTCTATTCAACCATACCCAAGATGACGTCTTTCCCAGTACTTTGGTACATGTCCTACTGAACTGACTCTATTTAACCATACCCAACATGACTTCTTTCCCAGTACTTTGGTACATGTCCTACTGAACTGACTCTATTTAACCATACCCAACATGACGTCTTTCCCAGTACTTTGGTTACATGTCCTATTGAACTGACTGTATTCAACCATACCTGACATGACGTCTTTCCCAGTACTTTGGTACATGTCCTACTGAACTGACTCTATTTAACCATACCCAACATGACTTCTTTCCCAGTACTTTGGTACATGTCCTACTGAACTGACTCTATTTAACCATACCCAACATGACGTCTTTCCCAGTACTTTGGTTACATGTCCTACTGAACTGACTCTATTTAACCATACCCAACATGACGTCTTTCCCAATACTTTGGTACATATCCTACTGAACTGACTCTATTTAACCATACCCAACATGACTTATTTCTCAGTACTTTGGTTACATGTCCTACTGAACTGACTCTATTTAACCATACCCAACATGACTTCTTTCCCAGTACTTTGGTACATGTCCTACTGAACTGACTCTATTTAACCATACCCAACATGACGTCTTTCCCAGTACTTTGGTTACATGTCCTATTGAACTGACTGTATTCAACCATACCTGACATGACGTCTTTCTCAGTACTTTGGTACATGTCCTACTGAACTGACTCTATTTAACCATACCCAACATGACTTCTTTCCCAGTACTTTGGTACATGTCCTACTGAACTGACTCTATTTAACCATACCCAACATGACGTCTTTCCCAGTACTTTGGTTACATGTCCTACTGAACTGACTCTATTTAACCATACCCAACATGACGTCTTTCCCAATACTTTGGTACATATCCTACTGAACTGACTCTATTTAACCATACCCAACATGACTTATTTCTCAGTACTTTGGTTACATGTCCTACTGAACTGACTCTATTTAACCATACCCAACATGACTTATTTCTCAGTACTTTGGTACATGTCCTACTGAACTGACTCTATTTAACCATACCCAACATGACGTCTTTCCCAGTACTTTGGTTACATGTCCTACTGAACTGACTCTATTTAACCATACCCAACATGACGTCTTTCCCAATACTTTGGTACATATCCTACTGAACTGACTCTATTTAACCATACCCAACATGACTTATTTCTCAGTACTTTGGTTACATGTCCTACTGAACTGACTCTATTTAACCATACCCAACATGACGTCTTTCCCAGTACTTTGGTTACATGTCCTACTGAACTGACTCTATTTAACCATACCCAACATGACTTCTTTCCCAGTACTTTGGTTACATGTCCTACTGAACTGACTCTATTTAACCATACCCGACATGACGTCTTTCCCAGTACTTTGGTACATGTCCTACTGAACTGACTCTATTTAACCAAACCCAACATGACGTCTTTCCCAGTACTTTGGTACATGTCCTACTGAACTGACTCTATTCAACCATACCCAAGATGACGTCTTTCCCAGTACTTTGGTACATGTCCTACTGAACTGACTCTATTTAACCATACCCAACAGTCTTTCCCAGTACTTTGGTTACATGTCCTACTGAACTGACTCTATTTAACCATACCCAACATGACGTCTTTCCCAGTACTTTGGTTACATGTCCTAATGAACTGATTCTAGTCAACGGTCCAACACGACGTCTTTCCCAGTAATTTGGTACATGTCCTAATGAACCGATCCTGACCTGCATCAGAGGAAGGTGTCCAGGTGACTCTGAATATTCCACGGAGACACTCACACATGGTCCGCAGGAGGACGCCGCTGGGGCGCACCAACACAGCTGCCTGCACTCGAGCCTCGGGGTGGGCGGACGCGATCCCGAAGGTGGGCTTGATGCGACGCTCTCAGTGTGGCTCACACCGACTGAAAGACCAAGCTCAGAGGACGGATGGAGGGGAGCAGAAAGATGGGAGAAGGGCAGAGAGGGTAAAAAAAATCTGAACAGTGAACTTTGCATTCTCACATCATCAGTGTGTGTGTGTGTGTGTGGAGTGGGTGGGGGGTGTCAGGACAGAATGGACGTGCATTAGCTGTGGAGGACAGTCAGCAGTTTGCCGCGTGTCTCTGCAAAACTCCATTGTTGTTGGCGCTGGAGGCTTTAGTCGGCCTTGTTGGTGGGCTTAGAGGGGCTGGATGTTGGACCCCAACACTGGACAACGAAGCCTAATTATTGCGGCATCAGAACATCTTTTTAATGACCACATTGTCTTCTTGTCATTGCCCAAAACCTGTCCACAAAAAGTACTGAACCTGAAACTGTCGAATGCCTTCTCCAAGTCCACAAAACACATGTAGACTGGTTGGGCAAACTCCCATGCACCCTCAAGGACCCTGCCGAGAGTATAGAGCTGGTCCACAGTTCCACGACCAGGACGAAAACCACACTGTTCCTCCTGAATCCGAGGTTCGACTATCCGGCGTAGCCTCCTCTCCAGTACACCTGAATAGACCTTACCGGGAAGGCTGAGGAGTGTGATCCCACGATAGTTAGAGCACACCCTCCGGTTCCCCTTCTTAAAGAGAGGAACCACCACCCCGGTCTGCCAATCCAGAGGTACCGCCCCCGATGTCCACGCGATGCTGCAGAGTCTTGTCAACCAAGACAGCCCCACAGCATCCAGAGCCTTAAGGAACTCCGGGCGGATCTCATCTACCCCTGGGGCCTTGCCACCGAGGAGCTTTTTAACTACCTCAGCTACCTCAGCCCCAGAAATAGGAGAGCCCACCACAGACTCCCCAGGCACTGCTTCTTCATAGGAAGACGTGTTGGTGGGATTGAGGAGGTCTTCGAAGTATTCCCTCCACCGATCCACAACATCCGCAGTCGAGGTCAGCAGAACACCATCCCCGCCATACACGGTGTTGATAGTGCACTGCTTCCCCTTCCCGAGGCGGCGGATGGTGGTCCAGAATTGCTTCGAAGCCGTCCGGAAGTCGTTTTCCATGGCTTCCCCGAACTCCTCCCATGTCCGAGTTTTTGCCTCTGCGACCGCTGAAGCCGCACACCGCTTGGCCTGTCGGTACCTGTCCGCTGTCTGATTGTGGCGGTCCGCTCCCTGTATGCTCGGTGCCAGAGCTTGGTCCGCATTGCCGGCAGTAAGTCGGACACTTTTCCAGTGAGGGTTGGACTCCGCCAAGGCTGCACTTTGTCACCGATTATGTTCATAACTTTTATGGACAAAATTTCTAGGCGCAGTCAAGGCGTTGAGGGGATCCGGTTTGGTGGCTGCAGGATTAGGTCTCTGCTTTTTGCAGATGATGTGGTCCTGATGGCTTCATCTGGCCAGGATCTTCAGCTCTCACTGGATCGGTTCGCAGCTGAGTGTGAAGCGACTGGGATGAGAATCAGCACCTCCAAGTCCGAGTCCATGGTTCTCGCCCGGAAAAGGGTGGAGTGCCATCTCCGCGTTGGGGAGGAGATTTTGCCCCAAGTGGAGAAGTTCAAGTACCTCGGAGTCTTGTTCACGAGTGAGGGAAGAGTGGATCGTGAGATCGACAGGCGGATCGGTGCGGCGTCTTCAGTAATGCGGACGCTGTATCGACCCGTTGTGGTGAAGAAGGAGCTGAGCCGGAAGGCAAAGCTCTCAATTTACCGGTCGATCTACGTTCCCATCCTCACCTATGGTCATGAGCTTTGGGTTATGACCAAAAGGACAAGATCACGGGTACAAGCGGCCGAAATGAGTTTCCTCCGCCGGGTGGCGGGGCTCTCCCTTAGAGATAGGGTGAGAAGCTCTGTCATCCGGGGGGAGCTCAAAGTAAAGCCGCTGCTCCTCCACATCGAGAAGAGCCAGATGAGGTGGTTCGGGCATCTGGTCAGGATGCCAGCCGAACGCCTCCCTAGGGAGGTGTTTAGGGCACGTCCGACCGGTAGGAGGCCGCGGGGAAGACCCAGGACACGTTGGGAAGACTATGTCTCCCGGCTGGCCTGGGAACGCCTCGGGGTTCCACAGGAAGAGCTGGACGAAGTGGCTGGGGAGAGGGAAGTCTGGGCTTCCCTGCTTAGGTTGCTGCCCCCGCGACCCGACCTCGGATAAGCAGAAGAAGATGGATGGATGGATGGATGGATGGAGGACCAATACTGTTTCTCATGTGGGCTCTGTACCGAGGATGTCGTTGTGGCTTGTGCAGCCCTTTGAGACACTTGTGATTTAGGGCTATATAAATAAACATTGATTGATTGATGTACGTCAATGATATTACCATGGTTTCCAAACTGCTTGAATATATTTTATATTCGGACAACACAACCTTATTTTATTCACAACAAAATATTACAGACGTGTTAGAGGTGGTTGAAAATTAATTCATCAAAATTAAAAGATGGTTTGATATTAATAGACTATCCTTGAATACTAGTAAAACGACATTTCGTGATTTTTCTGCAGTAGTAAGAAAAGTGTGGCTGCTTCATATGTCGAAGGAGTTGAGACTCAAAGAACACAAGAGATCACGTTTTTGGGTGTTATTATTGATGAACATTTGTCATAACAATCACATACAGTATACATTATACACAAACTAAAGTATCTAAAACTATTGCTATTTCACACAAAGTGAAGCAGTGTATATTTTGTATAACTCACTGGTTGTTCCATATCTAACAAACTGTATCGAAGTGTGGGTTAGTGCCTGTAAAACATACTTAAATTCAATCTTCCTTCTGCAGAAAAGAGCCGTAAGAATCATTACTGAAAATGCATACAGGGAACCCACAAACCCAAAATTCAAACTGTTTCATGAACCGGCAGAGTATAATATCCTAAAATACCATGTACAAAGCACATGCAACAATTCTACCAAACAACATTCAAAACAAAAAAAGAGAAAGTAATTATAATGTGAAAGGAACTGAGATCTTTAATAAATCTAGTTTTAGAACAGTGGCAATGGAAATAAGTATTTCAATCAGAGGAGTTATTTTATGGAACACATTTGACAGTGGAATAAAACAATGTACCGTATTTTTCGGACTATAAGTGTCACACCGCGGTGAGGGAAGTCTTGTCTTGGTTTTTTTCTGTCTTGTGATTTACATGTTTTATTTTGAAAAGCAACTCCTCTTGTTTCAGACCACGGGTCCTTCTTCTTGTGTCACCAGCCTGACGCCATTCCTGACCCTTGATTGTTTCCACCTGTTTCCCATTACCCTCATGTTCTTTATAAGCCCATGCCTCCCCTTGTTCTGTGCCAGATTGTCTCGAGCTTTCGTGCCTGTCTTGCGTTTCATGTTCATGTTCATGTCCATGCCTTGTCCCACGTCTACGTCCTTGCTTCCAGAATATCCCACGCTGTAATCTTGAATTAACTTTTTTCCTCCCTCAGAGCGACTTTTGTTATTCTACCTTTTTCTACCGCAGTGGTGAGTTATAATTTTTCCTTAAAGATTTTTTCCTCAAAGTTTTTTGAGTGATTTTTTGTTTACATTGATTAGAGTACCGGTAGTTAAGTTTTATAGTCTTTATAGCGTTTTTTGTTAAAGTTTTTTGATAACAGATACGGTGCTAATTATATTGTCCTTATTTTTGTATTTCCTCCTTTTTGGAGTGATTTTCGGTTTTTCCCTTTTGGAACATTTTGTCGATTAGCTATTTTTTGTATTTCATAGTATTTAAATTTACTCGGCTCTGGAGGCTTACAGAGTTTTTCAAAATAAAAGCTTTATTTGGAATCACCTCTCTGCATCTGAGTCCCTTCCTTCGTCCAAGCCTGACAATAAGTCGCATTTTTTTTTCCATAGTGCGACTTATATGTTTTTGTCTTTTTTTATTATGCATTTTCGGCAGGTGCGACTTATACTCCGGTGCGACTTATACTCCGAAAAATACGGTAAATATATTTCTGTATTCAAAAAATGCAAAAATCATGATGAAAAGATAAGACTGAGTAGAATAATTTCTTCATTATTGGTTTAATTGTTGTAAAATGATAATACGGCTTTGTAGTCATACCTGGTAAGGTCTATTCAGGTGTACTGGAGAGGAGGCTACGCCGGATAGTGGAACTTCAGATTCAGGAAGAACAGTGTGGTTTTCGTCCTGGTCGTGGAACTGTGGACCAGCTCTATGTTCTCGGCAGGGTCTTTGAGGGTGCATGGGAGTTTGCCTAACCAGTCTACATGTGCTTTGTGGACATGGAGAAGGCATTGGACCGTGTCCCTCGGGAAGTCCTGTGGGGAGTGCTCAGAGAGTATGGGGTATCGGACTGTCTGATTGTGGCAGTCCGCTCCCTGTACGATCAGTGTCAGAGCTTGGTCCGTATTGCCGGCAGTAAGACTGCCCTTTGTCACCCATTCTGTTCATAACTTTTATGGACAGAATTTCTAGGCAGTCAGGGCGTTGAGGGTATCCGGTTTGGTTGCTGCAGGATTAGGTCTCTGTCTTTTTGCAGATGATGTGGTCCTGATGGCTTCATCTGGCCAGGATCTTCAGCTCTCACTCGGTTCGCAGCAGTGTCAAGCGACTGTGATGAGAATCAGCACCTCCAAGTCCGAGTCCATGGTTCTCGCCCGGAAAAGGGTGGAGTGCCATCTCCGGGTTGGGAAGGAGATCTTGCCCCATGTGGGGCAAGATCACTAGTGAGGGAAGAGTGGATTGTGAGATCGACAGGCGGATCGGATCTTCAGTAATGCGGACGGTGTATCGATCCGTTGTAGTGAAGAAGGAGCTGAGCCGGAAGGCAAAGCTCTCAATTTACCGGTCGATCTATGTTACCATCCTCACCTATGGTCATTGGGTTATGACCGAAAGGACAAGCTCACGAGTATAAGCGGCCGAAATGAGTTTCCTCCGCCGGGTGACATCAAGAGGAGTCAGATGAGGTGGTTCGGGCATCTGGTCAGGATGCCACCCGAACGCCTCCCTAGGGAAGTGTTTAGGGCGCGTCTGACTGGTTGGGGGCCACAGGTTAGACCCAGGACACATTGGGAAGACTATGTCTCCCGGCTGGCCTGGGAACACCTCGGGATCCCCCGGCAGGAGCTGGACGAACATGCTGGGAAGAGGGAAGTCTGGGCTTCTCTGCATAAGGTTGATGATGGATGGATGGATGGATGAATGGGCTTTGTAGTCACCAACATTGAAAGTTAATTGTTGTATGAGTGAAAATATGGGGCAGATATTGTATGTTTTTAGCTTCTTTCAGCTCTTTTTCATTCATATTTGACTTTAATGTTATGTTGATTGATTGAGTTTTATTTCAATCCTTTGTTTGTTTAATGAATGAAATAAATAAATGAACTGAACTTCTTCCAGAGATAACTGAAGCCAAATTTACACCAAGCGGTACACCAAATCTTCAGTTTTGTGTAGTGATATGATGCGTTCGTTACGTCTCGTCTCGACTACTGTAACGTATTATTTTCAGGTCTCCCTATGTCTAGCATTAAAAGACTACAATTGGTACAAAATGCGGCTGCTAGACTTTTGACAAGAACAAGAAAGTTTGATCATATTACGCCTATACTGTATATACCTTTATATACATATATATATACCTATACTGGCTCACCTGTACTGGCTTCCTGTGCACTTAAGATGCGACTTTAAGGTTTTACTACTTACGTATAAAATACTACACGGTCTAGCTCTGTCCTATCTTGTCGATTGCATTGTACCATATGTCCCGGCAAGAAATCTGCCTTCAAAGAACTCCGGCTTATTAGTGATTCCCAGAGCCCAAAAAAAGTCTGCGGGCTATAGAGCGTTTTCTATTGGGGCTCCAGTACTATGGAATGCCCTCCCGGTAACAATTAGAGATGCTACCTCAGTAGAAGCATTTAAGTCCCATCTTAAAACTCATTTGTATACTCTAGCCTTTAAATAGACCCCCCTGTTAGACCAGTTGATCTGCCGTTTCTTTTCTTTTCTCCTCTGCTCCCCTGTTCCTTGTGGAGGGGGGGGCACAGGTCCGGTGGCCATGGATGAAGTGCTGGCTGTCCAGAGTCGGGACCCGGGGTGGACCGCTCGCCTGTGCATCGGCTGGGAACATCTCTGCGCTGCTGACCCGTCTCCGCTCGGGATGGTTTCCTGCTGGCCCCACTATGGACTGGACTCTTACTATTATGTTAGACCCAATATGGACTGGACTCTCACTATTATGTTAGATCCACTATGGACTGCACTCTCGCTATTATGTTAGATCCACTATGGACTGGACTCTCGCTATTATGTTAGATCCACTATGGACTGGACTCTCACTATTATGTTAGATCCACTATGGACTGGACTCTTACTATTATGTTAGATCCACTATGGACTGGACTTTCACTATTATGTTGGATCCACTATGGACTGGACTCTTACTATTATGTTGGATCCACTATGGACTGGACTCTCACTATTATGTTAGACCCACTATGGACTGGACTCTCACTATTATGTTAGATCCACTATGGACTGCACTCTCGCTATTATGTTAGATCCACTATGGACTGGACTCTCACTATTATGTTAGATCCACTATGGACTGGACTCTTACTATTATGTTAGATCCACTATGGACTGGACTCTTACTATTATGTTAGATCCACTATGGACTGGACTCTTACTATTATGTTAGATCCACTATGGACTGGACTTTCACTATTATGTTAGATCCACTATGGACTGGACTCTTACTATTATGTTAGATCCACTATGGACTGGACTCTCACTATTATGTTAGATCCACTATGGACTGGACTCTTACTATTATGTTGGATCCACTATGGACTGGACTCTTACTATTATGTTAGATCCACTATGGACTGGACTCTTACTATTATGTTGGATCCACTATGGACTGGACTCTTACTATTATGTTAGATCCACTATGGACTGGACTCTCACTATTATGTTAGATCCACTATGGACTGGACTCTCACTATTATGTTAGATCCACTATGGACTGCACTCTCGCTATTATGTTAGATCCACTATGGACTGGACTCTCGCTATTATGTTAGATCCACTATGGACTGGACTCTCGCTATTATGTTAGATCCACTATGGACTGGACTCTCACTATTATGTTAGATCCACTATGGACTGGACTCTCACTATTATGTTAGATCCACTATGGACTGGACTCTTACTATTATGTTGGATCCACTATGGACTGGACTCTCACTATGCTAGATCCACTATGGACTGGACTCTCACTATTATGTTAGATCCACTATGGACTGGACTCTTACTATTATGTTAGACCCACTATGGACTGGACTCTCACTATTATGTTAGATCCACTATGGACTGCACTCTCGCTATTATGTTAGATCCACTATGGACTGGACTCTCGCTATTATGTTAGATCCACTATGGACTGGACTCTTACTATTATGTTAGATCCACTATGGACTGGACTCTCACTATTATGTTAGATCCACTATGGACTGGACTCTCACTATTATGTTAGATTCACTATGGACTGGACTCTCACTATTATGTTAGATCCACTATGGACTGGACTCTTACTATTATGTTAGATCCACTATGGACTGGACTCTCACTATTATGTTAGATCCACTATGGACTGGACTCTCACTATTATGTTAGATCCACTATGGACTGGACTCTCACTATTATGTTAGATCCACTATGGACTGGACTCTCACTATTATGTTAGATCCACTATGGACTGGACTCTCACTATTATGTTAGATCCACTATGGACTGGACTCTATTATGTTGGATCCACTATGGACTGGACTCTTACTATTATGTTAGATCCACTATGGACTGGACTTTCACTATTATGTTAGATCCACTATGGACTGGACTCTCACTATTATGTTAGAGCCACTATGGACTGGACTCTCACTATTATGTTGGATCCACTATGGACTGGACTCTCACTATTATGTTAGATCCACTATGGACTGGACTCTCACTATTATGTTAGATCCACTATGGACTGGACTCTTACTATTATGTTGGATCCACTATGGACTGGACTCTCACTATTATGTTAGACCCACTATGGACTGGACTCTCACTATTATGTTTGATCCACTATGGACTGGACTCTTACTATTATGTTGGATCCACTATGGACTGGACTCTCACTATTATGTTGGATCCACTATGGACTGGACTCTTACTATTATGTTAGATCCACTATGGACTGGACTCTTACTATTATGTTGGATCCACTATGGACTGGACTCTCACAATATTATGTCAGACCCACTCGACATCCATTGCTTTCGGTCTCCCCTAGAGGGGGGGGGGTTACCCACATATGCGGTCCTCTCCAAGGTTTCTCATGTCATTCACATCGACGTCCCACTGGGGTGAGTTTTTCCTTGCCCTTATGTGGGCTTTGTACCGAGGATGTCGTTGTGGCTTGTGCAGCCCTTTGAGACACTTGTGATTTAGGGGCTATATAAATAAACATTGATTGATTGATACTTGATGGTGCTACTTTCAATAACAGAGATGCAACAAAATATGCGCTAACGTTAGCATGTAGCAGAGGAACACCAATAATGCTGTGCTAGCTAGCACTAACAACGAATTAGCATGAAGTCAAAAAAGGTCACTTGTGGGTATATATCTGAAAAAATATACAAATAATTAAAAAATAGCTTTAAAAACCTATTTCCCGTCTGATTGGACAACTTATGAAACTGGTTATAATTGTCTTTGTAGCAGGAATGTTCTCTGGGTCATGCTTTAGCATGATTAGCCTTTTAGTGGGAGTGATGTGTACTTAAATATTCTTTTTTTAAATGTAGTTTATGTTTGAAGGCTTTAGTTCAGTGGCCAGCAGACAGAAATAGACTCACCGTGGGTTGGGCTCTACTGCATTCCTTACTACATAATTACACTGGAGGGGGGGACATGTTGTCCAATTTATATACAACTTTCATTTTCTAACAGCAATAGCAGAATCTAACCTGAGTTGTATTTCAAAGCCTAATAATGTATGTTATATCAATATTAGCGACATACTCTAATGCGAGCCAATACAATAGGTGTATTAAAATATAAAAAAATGTACCTTTTGTAATAATTGTAGTTTTCTGCTTTTAGTTTCTTACCTTGACGTCATGTTATTGTTGCATATGGCCACCCTTTAGCCACGCCCATTTCCTTGTGTTTCAGCCAATCGGGTTCTTGCATCTCTCGAACACCTTCACTTCTTTAAATTAATTAGTGGATTTTTTAAGCAACAGGAGCGCCCCCTGGTGGTAACTTATAAAAGTACAAGTTAAAGTACCAATGATAGTCACACTCACACACACACACACACACACACACACACACACACACTAGAGCCCGGGGGCTCGTAACAGGGGTCACTCCGCGCGCTCCGCCCGCGCAGCTTACCTGCCCGCCACCCCTGTTGCCGGGGGCGCGTAACAGGGGTCACTCCGCGCGCAGTGCGCTCACGAAAGGGGTGGGGCTCACCCTGGTTGATATAGACAGCAGCAGGACGGTGGCCATGGAAGTCGGAACCCGCTAAGGAGTGTGTAACAACCCACCTGCCGAATCAACTAGCCCTGAAAATGGATGGCGCTGGAGCGTCGGGCCCATACCCGGCCGTCGCCGGCAGCGAGACGCGCTTGGAGGTGCGCTCAGCGCGGCTCCCATATGATTGCGCACTGGTGTGCGTCTGGGCCGTGACAGCGTGGCACGCGAATGTCTGTGCTGCATTGGATCAGTCTCCTTTCTTTAACAGGCAAAAGCTTTATAACTGTTACGGCTCAGGCTCCTGCCAACGCCGCTCATCCGTCTGTGCGCACCTCGGGACACGCCCACGGGTGCGTCCCCGCCCTGCAGCAGCCACCAGCTGCAATCACTCACCGGCAATCTACACTCCTGGGTCTGATGAGGGCAAGCTCAATAAAGGACCAGTGGACCCAAGGATCGGGGGGGAACTTAGTTTTCTCATGGTGTACCGTAAGCAACAAGCTTTATGCTCGATTCATGTTTCCTCTCCGTGCCTTGATTTGTCCCTTGTCTTCTCCCGTGTTCCCGCAGTACCCTCCGTCGCCTGTAAAGTGAGCTGTGCGTCTCACTTTCGCCTGGATCTCCCTCTGGACTCTGACTGCCTCCTTCGTTCCTAGACCTTTCTCTCGCCCCTGGATTCTGACGCCTCACTCTCGCCCCGGATCATCTGCCTGCCTCTTGGACCCCTTTTGCCTTGCCCTCTTTGGACTTGTCTGCTCCCTCATCCAACAGAACGGTAATACACAACAGCTAACTACACACATAGTCTAACACCACTCACTCTAGGGTTTTGTCACACACTCCATTTCTATAGTTTAGTTGTATTGTTTATTATTATATATATTTATTATATATAATAAATAATTGTATATACTGCCCCCTGGTGTCTGAGCCGTCACCTCCCCTTTAGTCCATACATAACAATAACCTCACTAATGCCTTGCATCGTCTATATTAGATATATAACAACGGGCGGGTGCGGGCGGATGGCGGTTCTGATCAAATGTTACATCGGGTGGATGGCGGATGGTTGACGACTTTCTGATGCGGTTGCGGATGAAATAATTGCCTATCCGCGCATCTCTAACACACACACATTATTCTCTGCATTTGACCCATCACCCTTGATCACCCCCTGGGAGGTGAGGGGAGCAGTGAGCAGCAGCGGTGGCCGCGCCCGGGGATCATTTTTGGTGATTTAACCCCCAATTCCAACCCTTGATGCTGAGTGCCAAGCAGTATCCTTTGTCGAATGTGATATTCGTG